>NC_043704.1:35787880-35808503 GCF_006229205.1 Suricata suricatta | reverse complement strand
CAGCAATCTCCTACTTGACACATCCTCAAAGGCAAGGGAAATGAAAGCAAAACTGAACCGTTGGGACTTCATCAAGATAAAAAGCTTCTGCAAGGCAAAGGAAACAATCAAGAAAACCAATAGGCAACCGACAGAATGGGAAAAGATAGTTGCAAATGACATATCAAAATTATTTTTAAATAATTATACCCAGGACAAAAGAACACTTTAAAATATTATCATTGGTTGTCTTTAGATACTGATAGCAAACATTGTAGTGAATACAAGTTGTTAGGCAAATTAGGTAATGGTTAATCAGCCAAATTTGTTTTTTTCCCAAAATTGTTTTGACTATTCTAGATCTTTTGCATTTTCATATAAATTTTAGAATCTAATTGTCAATTTCTAAAGGAAGACTAGCTGGTATTTTGATTGGCATTGAATTGATAATTGAATATTCTTTTCTGTGAATGTTCTCCTGTAATTTAGGTCTTTAATTTCTTTTAGCAATGCTTTGTGATTTTCAATATAAAGGCTCTACACATGTGCTTTCGATGTATAACTATTTTGTGGGGTGTTTTTTAACTTTTTTTACATTTATTTATTATTGAGAGACAGAGTATGAATGGGGTAGGGGCAGACACAGAGAGAAGGAAACACAGAATCCAAAGCAAGCTCTAGGCTCTGAGCAAGCTGTCAGCACATGCGGGGCCTGAACTCGCAAACTGCGAGATCATGACCTGAGCCTAAGTAGGCTGCTTAACCGACTGAGCCATCAGGTGCCCCAACTATTTTATGTTTTTAATGCTATCTGGTATGATGCAATATTTTGCCAACATGCTAATTGCACTTACTATATCTCACAGGTTTTTTAAAAAACAGATTTCTTTGGATTTCCACACACATAATCCTGTTATCTGAGAAAGGGTAGTTTTAACACTACCATCAAATCTGGATGCACTTTATTTTTTTTCCTATTGTGTCGAATGGTGAAGACCTCAAGTACAATAAAGTGGTGAGAGCAGACATTTCAAACTATATCTATATATATATCTATATCTATATATAGATATACACATATATATATCAAACTATATACACACATATATCACTATAAAAGTGAAAACTCCCACATTATTAAATACAGTAAGTTAAAATCTATAGCAATTGTATTTTAACTTCCAGTGCCAGGGAACTGTGTGTAAACCTGGGATTTCCCATAGCAGAACTGATTTTATGAAAGGATGCATGAATAATGTCTTCTTAAAACATTAAAAGTAGATGAAAAAAAAGCTAAAATTTGTTGAAAACCGAAGGCCTAAACTCTTACCCTACCTTTGTTAACCAAAATATTAACATTGCCAAATTTAAAGGAAAGGTCTTTAAAATAAAACTAGTCTTACAGCCTATTAATGCCTGAACTTCCTCTACCAAGTGTTTTCTTTATTGACAAATCATTCACTATTTCCTAGCCTGTCTCATTCCATCTTTGGATTTTATTAGTTATTAGCATATCCATTGTTAACTCTTCGGTTGATTGTGTCTCTCAGTATTTTTCACTCATTTGTCCTTCTATTTTTTTTAAGTTTTTAAATGTTTGTTTATTTTTTTAGGTAGAGAAAGAGAGCACAAGCAGGAGAACTGAGAGAGAGAGAGAGAGAGAGAGAGAGAGAGAGAGAGAGAGAGAGAGAATCCGAAGCAGGCTCCAGTCTCTAAGCTGTCAACACAGAGCCCTACACAGAGCTTGAATCCATCAACCCTGAGATCATGAAGTCAGATGCTTAGCCAACTTAGTCACTCAGGGGCCCCTATTTTTTTAGTGTTTACTTATTTATTTTGAGAGACAGAGCATAAGCAGAGGAGAGGCAGAGAGAGGAGGAGAGAATCCCAAGCAGGCTCCGTGCTGTCAGCACAGTGGCCAAGCAGGGGCTCAAAGTCATAAACTGTGAGATCGTGACTTGAGCCAAAATCAAGAGTCATACACTTAACCTACTGAGCCACCCAGGTGCCCCTGGCTTGGAAAGGTTCTATAGTAGCTCTTCTCCATGCACCTGTTATGTTGGGTAGAAGAAGTTCCTCTACAATTAGGCTCTACAGAACAAGTTACAGAAAATAACAATTTCCTCTTCGGTTAATTTCTACTGAGTTGATGTTTCTTATCTCATTCATTCACTCATCAAATATTTATTGACCTTAATGTTGAACAGACTTGGAGCTAGGTAGAAGAATTACCAAGTGCAAAAAGCAAGCTCATGCCCTCAGAGGTAGAAAAACAAAGTGGCCTTTACATTTCAATATAGGAAGTGCTTATGTAGACGAATATTTATAAAGTTCTCAACAAATAGAGAAGGGATTATTTAACTCTGCCTAAGGGAACCTAAAACAAGATGGAACATCTCGTGGGAAGAATTTATAGGAATAATTAGGAGTAACAAAGTTGAAAACGGAAGTGAAAAGGCACTCCAGGCCCAGGGAGCCGCACAAAGAAATTGATATACGGGAACGTATGGAGTTATAAGAGCTGAGGCGTGAATTCTTCTTTTATACGTCATGTTTGAATTTTCAGCTTTCTTGTTTTTGTGTTTGTTTTTGGATATTTCTCTTTGCTGTGTGTCGCTCTGGACAGTATTGGCAAGATTAACTGTTTGTGAAGACACTGAAGGCATAACATTTTGCCCACCTTTTTTCTAGGGCTTAACCTTGGAGGGATTTTGATTTTGTATCAGTCATGATAGCCTATTTGAAACATTTTTACATGTTTTTCGCTGATAAAATAGACTAATTGTGAGAGAGCAGAGCTTGAGTACCAACAAAAGGAGATGAGTGTTACACTGGACCAGACCATGACCCTGGCAGAAGCCGTGTGAAGAACCGAAATGAGACGGGCAGCTTCCCTGGATTGATGAAACGTGTCGGCACGGTTTTATATTAATGAAAATAAAAGTCTTCCTGGAAATTTTCAGCATTAGTACTTTTAGTAGCAACGGCTGCTGTGTCTGTCTTTGCTTTAGCAGCTGTTTCATGTAGGTGACAGGCTGACAGGAGAACAATCAGGGGTTTATTTCTGGTTGAATTTTTAGTTTCTTCTTCCATTTGTGGGTTATTGTTTGAAAAGAAGTGCACCCATATTCTCTGCTTTGTCAGCACTCTTGCTTTTCAAGTTCCTGAAGCTTGTCATAGATAGCTAGCAAACAACTGAACTTTTTAAAGCTTTTTATTGTTACGTGCGTGATGTCCTCTATGACTTTGAGTCTGAAGTAGGTGAAATGAAGTTGCTTAAAAATTGGGCTTTGGCATATATGTAACAAAATCAGTTTAACCTGCATAATTCCTGATATCGCCGGAGAACTGTGTCACCTGGCGGGTCTGGTGCGCTCTCAACATTCAGTGAATGTTGAAATAAATGGTAACAGTGGGCTTTCAAATCTGACTAGAGTGACTAATCCCACTGATTTTGAGAAAGTGAGTTACCTTAAGTGTGTGGATATATTAGCCGCACGTCTTCATTCGATGGCCAATTTATTCTCAGGAATTTTTCATGGAAGTAATGGGAGGCATTTTTGAAGACAAATTAATCCTCTCAGTCTAGAGTGCCCATAAATCCCCGACAGAGGTACTTTCCCAAAAGGTGTTCCATGAAACTGAAAGAGTTAATGTTATGCCTAATCCGCTCTAAAATCGACATTCTAACAGGGAGTTCCCGGATGTGTTTCAAACAAAATTATTTAAAGCAGTAATCACTGAAAACCAAAAAACCTGGTTAGTACAGTTTTCTTTATAAGTCAGCAATGATGGGTGTCAACCTCTTCCAAGGTCTTAGAGAACACAGGTAAAACAGTAGAGGAATTTTAAACCTCCAAAGACTTGGCAGAGAAGGGACTGTCAAACATTACCCAATGCAGATTATTCCACTGAAGAGAGAGAGAGAGAGAGAGAGAGAGAGAGAGAGAGAGAGGCTCGCCCGAATGGCTCAGTTGGTTAAACATCCAGTTGTTTTGAACTCAGGTCATGATCTCAGTGTTCCTGAGATCCAGCCCCTTATCAGGCTCTGAGATGACAGCATGAAGCCTGCTTAGGAATCTTTCTTTTCCTCTCTCTCTGCCCCTCTCCTTGTGTTTCTTCTCTCTCTCTCTCTCTCTCTCTCTCTCTCTCTCTCTCTCTCTCAAAATAAAGAAATATACATTAAAAATAAACAAATAAATTAACAAATCATTAAAAGAAAGAAAAAGGAGAAACCCACATATACCCTGTTGCTGGGAACGAGGGACAACATGCCTTTCATCACTTTTAAATGGCATTTATTGAGTGCTTATTATGTATGATGTATTTATGGTTTTAAATGTAGCACGTCATTTAATTCGTATAAGAAATGTAAGGTAGGAAATTAACTGCCTTTATTTTATAGATAAATAAGTTATTTTGCAGAGAGGTTAATAAATCTAAAATAGATCACAGTTACAGTTAATGTTTCAAAGCATTGCACTGTATCAGGGCAAAACTATGCTGAACATATTGTTAATGATGTTGTATAAATTCATTTTATTTGATTAAGAATATACTTGCCAGCTAGTAATATTTTACTGAAAGTTTATTATGCCACCAGGCATTTATTGGACAACAATAAACTTACTGATAGATAACTCAAAGAGGTGCAAAATTAAGGATAAGCTTATGATCATATAATCCAAAAAAAATTTAATTGCCCAAGAAGAGTAAAATTTTAGTGCAGCCATTTTCAATGAATATACCTTTGAAGGCAGTGCTTGGAGAAGAAGGAAATGGGATAGTGAGATTTTTTTAGACTAGTAAATTGATAGTGAGTATTTTCTTGATAGCATTGAAAGAATGTGTATGCTCAAAGTAAATTTCATTTCTATTTCATACAGGATTTAAAAATTAAATTAATAAAGGAAAATACTATAATATGCTATTTTTCTCACATACACAAAGCTCCCTTTCATTTTAAAGAATAGTCATAAATATTTTTAAATTAGGCTTAAAGAATAGTAGACAATATTTTAAAAATATAGTTAGTTCAAATATATATATGTATATATATGCATATATATATATATATAATTGTATATAATTGGTAGTCTGCTTTATCTCAGTGTGCACCTTAAAAGCCTGAAGCATGTAGAAATATTATAATTGGGTTAATCAGTTTTTAAGATATGTAATATGTGTGTATTACTCATGGGTTCTCCAAAGAAACAGACCCAACAGGAGAGATAGATTGATAGATAGATAGGTAGATAGATAGAGATATAGAGAGAAATTGTTTTGCAGAGAAATTAACTTATATATATATTTATTAATATATATGATATATCTTATATATGTAATTATATAAATAATTTAAGAAATTTATCTATCTACCTACCTATTTATCTATCCAGAGAAATACATAGTGACAGAGACACACATTTTATTGTAGTGATTGACCCATGGGATTAGAGAAGACTGATAGAGACAAGTCCCATGATCTTCCATCTGAAGAACCAGGAAAGTTGGTGATACAATTCAGTCTGGAGCCCAAAGGCCTAAGCCCCAGGGCCACTGATGTATGTCCCAGGCCAGGCTGGAAGGCTGAAGAACCAGGAATCCCAATCTTTAAGAGCAGGATAAGCTAAATGTCCCAGAACAGACAGATGGCAAAATTGCTCTTCCTCTACCTTTTTGTTCTAGCTAGGCTTCAGAGAACTGGGTGATGGCCATCCACATTGGTGAAGGAGATATTCTTTACTTAGTCTACCAACTCAAATGCATATCTCTTTCAGAAATACCCTCACAGACAAACCCAGAAATAATGTTTTATCAGCTATCTGGGCATCTGAAGTTGACACATAAAACTGACCGTTGAAACATGTAGTTGAAAATATTTAGTTAAAATAGAAAAGCATATGGCAGGATATTTTAAAATCTTTACTCTCAGTGTCCAAGGGTAATCTTAGTTAGCATTTCTCCGTGTATCTTCGATCATCCAGTCCTACATTCAAAACTATTCAAAGAGTACTTACAATATACATTCACTTCACCAGTCAACAGAATCACATGCCTGTCCTCATAAATAGTACAGTCTAATAGGCAACCTAGGCACATCAACAGGCAGTTTGATGAGTGATTAGATAGCATTTGCAAAAGCCTGGGTACATAAAGAATGAGAACCTAACCCAGATTTTATAATTATAAAATGCTTCCCAGATCAAGTAATACCAAAACTAAGACCTGAGGATGTTAGCTCAGGTAAGGATTAGAGATGGGGACAGGAGAAAGGAGAGGAGAAATGTTTCTCAGACAGAGAATAATTTATGTGAAGAGGTCTGGATATAAGAGAGACTAGCACTATATTCGAGAAAGTGAAAACAAAAAAAAAATAGAAAGAAAAAAGTTCAATTTCTGTAACAAAGTTTTCTAAAAGTAAAATGGAGACAAATGAGACCAGAGAGATAATATGAGAAAGTTAACCAAAGGTTTTTATGGTCATCATAAGAACTTTGAATTTCATCTGAAAAGCAAGATACCATGAAACACTTTTAAGTAGGCAAGTAACTCTAAGTAGATTTGCATTTGGGAGAGATCATGTTGAAGGATGCTAAATAGTGAGCAGTTAGAAAGCACAAGCAGTAATTCAAGTGAGAGACAAAAATGACTTGAACAAGGTTGATGATAGTGGAGGGAGAAGAAATTGATGGATTGGAGCACTTAGTTTTTGATTTAGAGAGAACTCACTGCTGTTGACATGGAAGGGAGAGAGAAAGAAAGAAAAATAAAAACAAAGTTTCTGGCTTTGAACAAATGGGTAAATAAAGTCATCATTGGCTGAAATGGGTGATCTAACAGGATGTTCAGATTGATAAGGAAGATGATAAGTTCAATTTAGAGATGCTGAGTTTGAAGTTTTAATACTCAGGTAGAAATTTCCAGGTTGCAAATAGAGTTACTCAAGAGAATTCAGGCATCAGTGCATCATTCAGGTGTGTTATTGGGATTGCTGATGACAGTGAGTGAAGAAAGCCCAAGACATGAGCCATATTCAGGAATTTAGACTAAGAAGGAATTACCAATGATAATACTACAAAGAAAAGTCAGAGACATTAATCATTTGTTTTCTATAGATTTATTGAACATCTGTGACACAGGCATTGTTTTTAGGTGTTAGGAAAATAACAGTAACAGTAAACAGGCTCCTGCCCTTAATGGCAAGTTAGAAATCAAGAAGAGGAGAACACAGAGTGTTCAAAGAAGAAATAAGTGGTTAATATTTAAGTTTTTAAAAAATTATATAGTAATTTATCCAAATGTTCCATTTTTACACATTGAACAATATGAGTCTGTCTAAATCTAGTATTTCTCAAAAACAGAAGGACTGGGCACGCCACTCTTTAGATGCTTTCACTCTTTTCCCAGATTGGATTAGAAAACCTGTCAGCTCTTTCAAGGAGGCTCATTAATATAGTTTAAGTAATTTCTGTAATGATTGGGAATTGGGAGAATTATACTGTTAGAAGAATATATGTGTCATCTCACAATTTGGAAAATACTTTATGCTGTGAACACTTCTGTGTGCTTTTGTTGACTTGGTTCCCATTGCAGAAGCCAAGTTGCTAATAGTATCTGTGACTCCGTAAGACTCTGCTCTTAGGTTTCCTGACCTGGTGTACCACTAGCCTTCCTCCAGTTATTACTACCAACAGGCTTATCTTTTTTTTATTAAGTTTATTTATTTATTTTGAGAGAGAAAAAGACAGCATGAGCAGGGGAGGGGCTGAGAAAGGGGGAGACAGAGAATTGCAAGCAGGATCCATGCTGTCAGCATGGAGACTGACGTGGGGCTCAAATTCACCAAACTTTGAGATCATGACCTGATCCAAAACCAAGAGTAGGCTCAACCAACTGAGCAACCCATGTGCCCCTCAAAGTGCTTATCTTTAAGGGCAAAGATGATCCATGATGAATGTTTTCTATCCCACAGTCAGTCCAAATATTCCCCTTTGCCCTTCAAACTCTACAGGTAGGATCTCCTCTACTTAATCCCTGTGATTTTGTGCTCCTTTCTCAGGAAGACAAAATTTTACTAAGCTTTCACTGTTTTTTGGGTTTTTTTTTTTCAATTTGGTTCCACTTAAACAATTTTTGGTCAAAGCTCTTCTCAGACAGAGGCATGATATATGAACTTAGTTTCTTTTTTTTAAATTTAAAATGTTTAATATTTATTTTATTTTTGAGAGAGAGACAAAGCTTGAGCAGGGTAGGGGCAGAAAAAGAGGGAGACAGAATCTGTAGCAGACTCTGGGCTCTGTGCTGACAGAGCCCGACGCAGGGTTCGAACTCACTGACCACGTGAACTTAGTTTCGAGAAGTGGCCATATTTCTCTCCTCTTATGTTCAGTCCTTTGGGACATTTTAATGTTTGATCCTGTTCCAATATTGGGGAATGGATAGAATAGCAGATGGAAGAAGGAAAATCCTAAGTTTCTGTATTACCTTAAATTTCTCACTTTTTGCCCTTAGGCCCTTTGCATGTGATTTTCCTTCTACTATGGGCATTTTTTTTTTTTGACACTTGCTTGGCCTGCTCTATCTATCCATTTCTTCAAATTTTTATTCAAATATTACCGCTTCAGAGACAGCTTTCTGGACAATCCTATAAGTCTGCAAAACAACATCACAAACTAATGTGTTATAAAATCATTTGTTTATATTCTTTCTACCTCTAGTAGT
The DNA here is from genome assembly GCF_006229205.1 of Suricata suricatta. Taxonomy (NCBI): domain Eukaryota; kingdom Metazoa; phylum Chordata; class Mammalia; order Carnivora; family Herpestidae; genus Suricata; species Suricata suricatta. The sequence goes on along the minus strand of NC_043704.1, from coordinate 35,799,800 downwards.
CTAGAGCTTCAGAATAAAATACATGTTTGGGTCACCTAGGTGGCTCAGTCAGTTACATGTCTGACTTTGACTCAAGTAGTGATCTCATGGTTCATGAGCTTGAGCCCCATATCGAGCTCTGTGCTGTCTGTGCAGAGCCCACTTAGGATCTTCTCTCTCCCTCTCTCTGCCCCTTCCCCACTTGCACTCTCTCTAGTTCAAAAATAAATAAACATTAAAAAAAAAGATAAAATACATGTTTGTTATTTTTTCCCTGTTCTACCCACAGTTTCTTTTTTTTTTAATATTAGAATTTAAAAATTTTTTTTAACGTTTATTTACTTTTGAGAGAGAGAGACACAGAGTGTGAGTGGAGGAGGGTCAGAGAAAGAGGGAGACACAGAATCCAAAGCAGGATCCGGGCTCTGAGCTATCAGCACAGAGCCTGACACGGGGCTCGAACCCACAAACCGTGAGATCATGACCTGAGCTAAAGTGGACCACTTAACTGACTGAGCCACCTAGGCACCCCTACCCACAGTTTCAAGAACAGAGTTTGACTCATAGTAGGCATTTAATAAACAATGAGTGAATTAAAAGTTATTTACCTTCTATTGTATAGATCACAATGTTATTAAGTCAATTAAATAAACAAAAATCAGACGGCTATAGATGACTGAATTTTAACATCTTAAACTATTAGCTTTAATACCTTAAACATGTGATATATATATAATCTACTTTTTGGAGGGCAGAGAGAATCAAATTTTCCTTGAAGAATATACAAAAAAATTTTAAACTGTGTAGAACATTAAGAAAGACCAGGCTAATCTCACTGATAAGTAATTTTATCATGTTCACTTGTTAGGATTTGAGGGTTAGCCCTGATTTTTTGGCTGTTTTGTGTATCTCTTCTCTGCAAGAAATTCCAAAGTCTGCTCCCATTTATTTATTCAGATTTTATGCACAAGGATAAGTTATAACTCCTTGAGACAGAGCATCTCATTTTCCAAGACACCCCACAGATATCAGCAATTACACTGCTATATAAAAGGTTTCCATCCAAGCAAATAATTTGTTTTCTAGTGAAAAATAAAGGATATCTCACCTCTGAAGAGATATTTTTTTGTTTCTTTCATAACTGTGAATGACCTGTGAGACCCATCTGGTCTTTTCACAAATGAAAGAAAGAAAATCCTTCAAGGGTAAAATATTACTTATTCTATGAGGAAACAATTTTAAATTAAAAAAAAGAAGAAGGAAGTGTTTGGCTTGTATCACGGCATGTGTCTGATTTGAATCACTTTCAGCGAGTACTGTTGTACCCACTTAAAATATTTTTGTTGTATAATACATATGTAAAAGGAAGAAAATATTTTATTTCAGAATGAGCATTTGCAATAAGCATGAAAACTATTCTCACATTATCAGAGAAATGAAATTTTGTTGTGCATGAATATTTTATAGCTTACTGACAAATAAAGTCTAATGACACCTTTGCACTTGTACACATTTTTCAATGGAAAGTTTCAAAATTGTACTGAAATATATCTCTGCCTCACACATAGGATGGAAATAGTAACACAGCCATTTTGCAGACTAAGTCAAATATTTGAATGAGACAAAATAAAGCATAGTGGTTCCATGACTGGAAACACATAAAATAGTCTTAATTAGCTTAAATGTAATCTATCTTTCACCAGCTTATTTTTGCATATAGGTAGTGACCAACTTCCAACAAAATAGTGCTTAAATAAATTTTGAGGGCGTTCAACTTTCTAAGTCACAGTACAGATAAAAAGACATTTGCCAAATTATATGCCAAAACATCTATTTCTCTTCTTTTCATAGTGACTTCCTTGGTTCAAATCTTCATTATATTTAATCCGAAATCTTTAATGTTCTCCCACTTTATCATACTCCCAATAACTTCAACTCAATGCCACTCAACACCACTTATAGACAGACTTTTAGTATAGAGGAAAATGGAATCGTGAATCAGACTGCTTTAAATCTTGGAAAATTTGGCTAGACATATGAGTTTAGGTAAATCAATTAACCTGTCTCATTCAGTATCCTCATTGGTACTGAACATGAAATCAGCTCTGGGATTTCTGTGAAAATAATATAAGTTACAATTTGGCAAGTAGCATCAGAGGTCAAACATAGAAAGTGCTAACTGAATGCGAGTTCTCCTCCTTTTTCCTGGGATTTAAAACTATGTAAGTCTTCTCCTTGAACACTTCCCATCTCCTGCATGATAAACCTCAAAATCACCAAAGCATACTACACAACCTCTACATATGTGTGTATTTCTCACCATGCTCACTTCACAATGAACTGATGCTACAACAGTGGCTTTGCAGCTACTTTTTCCCTAATAATCTATAAATGCTTTGTGAGGAGACATGGTATTTTGCCACACTGATCTGTCTGAATTCAGAACTTAACCACTCTGGCTCATTATTTAGAATCTTATTCCCTTGAAACTACCTTTGCTCACTTATCTTTTGCAATATCATCATGTACTGTCAAGGTACACTTACTCCAGTTTAAAGAAATCAGACCTAAAGAGGAAGCAAGTAGTAGTCTTTTAAAAGATAACATATATCAGTGTAATGTGAGAATAATAATTTTTTAAATGTCAAAGAATTACAAAATAATATTTTTAAAAATATTTCAAGGGGCACCTGGGTGGCTCAGGCAGTTAAGCCTCTGACTTCGGCCCAGGTCAGATCTCACGTTCGTGGGTTCGAGCCCCACGTCAGGCTTTGTCCTGACAGCTAGCTCAGAGCCTGGAGCCTGCTTCAGGTTCTGTGTCTCCTTCTCTCTCTGTCCCTCTCCCTCTCATGTTCTGTCTCTCTCTGTATCGAAAATAAATAAAACATTAAAATTGTTTTTAAATTTAAAAAAATATTTCATTTTACTAGTTTTCCCAACAGAAGATACAGCATATTATGAAATAGATATTTTAGTTAGTTTCTTAATGTTACAGTAATAGATTGTAAAATTTTTTTCAATACCTTTTTATATCCAAGCTGTTTCCAGCATAACTCTGAGACCACATTATCAATAGGAAGACTATATTCCCCCCTTTCCTGAGTATGGGATAACCTTGTGGCTTGCTCTGGCCAATAGAATGTTTGTGTGGAATTCTAAGCACAGACCTCAAAGCCCTTATTTCACCTGGAACCAGGCCACTGCCAATGAAGTCCAGGAAATCCTGCTGGGGGATGAGAGATAATGTGGTGAAGACTCTAATTATCACAGATGAGGAAATAATAGAGAAACCTAAAGATATTTAGCAAACATGTGATCCAGTCCTTGTAAAATTTGCAGAGGTGGCTGCACAATGCAGTGTTGACTACAAACTGATGAGTGAGCTCAGCCAAGAGGAGGAGAACAAGCCAGGTGAACCATGGACTCCTGACACTAATACATGAATACTGCTTTAAGCTACTGCTTTTGACGTAGCAACTATTAACCTCTATATTCATCTTACTCCCATTCTTAAACCAGACTGTATATGGTACAGTATTCAAAGTACTGTATTGAGGAAAGAGAAAAATGTGAAAATAAATTATTTATATTTCCTTATACAAAATTTAAATGTCTGAGTTCTATGTATGTTTGGCATTGATTTTTAACTATAATTTATACTACATTCTGCTATTTTTATTATAGTTTACACTGCTTCAGTTGTCAGCTCATACTGAATATGGAAATAAAACTGTTATCATTCATAGTAATTTATTCAAAATATATGTACTGAGTATTTGCTAAAGGCAAAAGCAGCCCACTCTATATGAAGGGTGGAAGGGTTAAACAGAAACTCTCCTGAGAAATCCTGCTAATGAACCTTTTTAATCAGGACAGCCATGAAGTGTATACTGTCTACGCCCTGGCAAATGGGCAATTGTTTTCCCTTCAGACTCCAGTCAGGAAATTCCCTTCCCATCAAGAAAGGAAGGAAGGAAGGAAGGAAGGAAGGAAGGAAGGAAGCAAGCAAGCAAGCAAGCAAGCAAGCAAGCCAATAACACCCCATCCCTTATCGTCCTGTGACATGTTGATGTACACAACAGAATATGACAGAGCACATTGCTTTAGGACACAACATACTCAGGTCAAAAGAGAGATACTGCTGGATTTCCAATACCCACTAACCCCCCGCCCCTCCCCCGCCCAGTATGCAAAAGCCCCAGTATGCAAGAATTTAGCAGTTTGAAGCATAGAATGTAAAGAGGAAAGCCTGCTTTAGCAATGATGTTGTTCTATCATATAATATTAAATATCCTGGGATAGGAAAATGTGACCCCCTGTTTAAAACACATAAAAGCAGATTAACAAAATTTGGAGAATTTCAGAAAAAGAAGTCATTATGTATTGCACAAAAATATTATTGTTCCAGGGGTGCCTGCATGGCTCACTCAATTAAGCGTCTGACTTCAGCTCAGGTCATGAACTCACAGTTCATGGCTTCAAGCCCCATGTCAGGCTTTGTGCTGGCAGCTCAGAGGCTGGAGCCTGCTTCAAATTTGGTGTCTCCCTCTGTCTCTGGTCCTCCCATACTTGTATTTTCTCTCTCTCTAAAAAATAAACATTACATATATAAACAATATATATATTATATATGTATATAATATACTTATATATGATATATATGTTATATTATATATTTTTTTCATGTTACAGCTATACTGGTTTAAGAATTTCCAAAGAACAAATTAGGAAATAATACTATTGAGAGAATAGGAGACACTTTATTAGCATCCCACTGCATAGAATCTATAATTTGTTGTAGTTATCCTTAAATTGACGGAGAATAAAGTTACATCATATATTATATGAAAATGATTTTAGAATATAGTGTGATTTTTTTATTTGTATTATCATCATAAAGTAATGAATCAACTAAACCCTTCAGGCAAATTGTTAATATCTATATCAGTTTGGACTTCAGCTGTCAACAATTATTAAGAGCACACTTTAGGAAATATTGTTTGATAAGAGTTTTTTTAAGTTTTTTATGTATTTTTATTGTTTTAGGTGTAGAATTTAGCAATTCATCACTTACCTACAACACTCAGTGTTCATCACAAGTGCCCTCCTTAATACTGATTCCCCATTTAAACCATTCCCCCACACATCTCCCCTCTATCAACCCTCAGTTTGTTCTCCATTGTTAAGAGTCTGTTTCTTGGTTTGCCTCTCCCTTTTGTTTTCCCCCCATGTTCATCTGTTTTGTTTCTTATTCCACATATGAGTGAAATCATATGATATTTGTCTTTCTCTGACAGACTTACTTTGCTTGGCATAATGCTCTCTAGCTCCACCCACATCATTGCAAATGGCAAGATTCTGTTCCTTTTGACAGATGAGTAATATTCCATTACACACACACACACACACACACACACACACACATATATACATGCACCATGCCTTCTTTATCCATTCACCAGTCAATGGACATTTGGGCACTTTCCATATTCACTATTGTTGATCATGCTGCTATAAATATTATGGTACATGTGTCCCTTCAAATCAATATTTTTGTATCTTTTTGGGTAAATACCTAGTAGTGCAAATGACATATCTGATAAAGTGTTAGTACCCAAAATATATAAAAAAAACTTACCAACCTCAACACACACAAAACAAATAATCCAGTTAAAAAATGGGAGAAGACATAAGCAGACATTTTTCTAGAGAAGCCATACAGATGGTTATAAGATGAAAAGATGCTCAACAACATACATCATCAGGAAGATACAAATCAAAACAACAATCAGATATCATATCACCTCATGACCATCAGAATGACTAAAATTAGCAACACAGAAAACAACAGATATTTGTTTATTTCTATATGTGTGATGTCACATGTCACATAAAACTACTGCTGGTCAATGAGAAAAGATAGGATTAACAAGACAATCCCATTCACTCAGAAATTCACAATCTACCCTTAAGTCTTCTAACATATTGGTTTCCTCTCATTTAGAATAGCATTGCACTTTGAAAGAACTAGAATAGTATTGAAAGTAGCTTGCATTTTATAACACTTCCTGTGCCTCAGATTCAGGTTGAAATGTTTTACCTAAAGAGGTTCAATTGATTATGACAACAAATCTATAAACTAGGAATTATTGTAAAGTTTATTTCTCAAATGAGGAAAGTGGGGATATGAACAAGTAATTGTCAGTAAAAGCTCAGCTAAGAAGTAGAGGGACTGAAACTTAAAGTCAGTCTGGTTCTAGAGTATGAGCCCTTATACTAAATATACTCATGACACCTTTAAAGAACTTTGGATAGTAGTTATTGCTACAACTTGTTTAACATCTTTTCAGGCAAGAACCTGCATATGTTAGTCTATATTGCTAAAGATGTCTGATTTTGAAGCCAAAAGGGATAGATTTTGAATCCTGAATTCACCAGTTACTATCTATCACCTTGCATAATTCACTGCTCTTAATTCTAGAAAAGATTTTTGCTTTAAATTAGATGTCTAAATATTATCCTCTTCTCCCACATGATTTCAGCCTACCAGTGGGAGGCAGCTCCCTACACACAACTGGCATCCCACTTTGGCGGCAGTAACAATCTTCTTTTTGACCCTATGTCTTTCTTCAAAGTGAGAAGAGGTCTTTAACAATGAACACAAGGCACAGTTGGGAGGTACAGTGAAACTCTCATTAAATACATGCTTCAATTCTCATTTTTTGGATGCGTGATTTTGAGGTGTATCCTACAGGGTTCCTCAATAGGTACCTAATGAAATTGAAACTCTACTATACACTGTAATAAACAGCTCAATACTCATCCTTACAGAATTTCTTTCTGTCTTCTCTTTTACTTTCCCTTCTCTTTTATTCTGTTCCCCCCCCCCCCCACCAACTTAGAACATCCAAACTAAGCTACTTGTGCATAAGACTGTCTGTCGCAGGCACTGTTTCAGGATGAGGATGGGAAGAGACAAGGATAAAGGACCAAAAGGGTGTACATAAAGTACTTACTTCAGTAAATAGTCTTAGTATGCACTCAATAATGATCAAATAATATTGCTATCAACTCTCTGAAAATGTAGGGCTTTGAAGAACATCTGTGTTTCAAGTTTTTAGTATAAGTATTCTTTAAAAGAGAAGCCATGAACCAAACAGATGATGACTACAAAATGAGTGAATAAAAGTGAAACCCTGCAATACACAAGGAAATTTAGTGTTGCTTTCATGAATTCTGATCATCACAATCACCAAAACACTATAAGAAAAGTCTGAAAGTCTGAAGTTATTTACATCATATTAAGCTACAGTGAACTTGACTTCCAATGAAGCTGTTTTGAGGAAAGAAAACACTACACTCTACGAGATTTTACTTATTTATTTAGACAGCTGACATCAGGGTAAATTATCCAGGATATCTTAATATAACTAAGTATTCTGCCTGCCTGTGGCAGGCAGTCTGAATAAGAGAATGTTTTCTTTCACTGACTCTGAAATTGGATTTAAATTTATGAATGTTTCATTGAAGCTAATTTTCAAATTGTTGTCACATGATTGTATCCTAAATTTGAAATATGATAACAAATGATATGAGCAGTTTTATATTCCCCCTTGGATTTTGAGCACTTTTTCTCCGACCTTAGCTTTGTTCCTGTTCTGTTTTTTTCTCAGATCACACCTTATATTTTTTTGTTTGTTTTTAATTATTTTCTAACTTTAAAGAGTTTACAACCTATTTGGATATATTGGAAATAACAATGGAAGACATAGGACTATGTATATACTCCTTGCTATAGAAATTTAGATCAAAATGTAATGAAGATTAATAATAATTATAAAGTTGAATTAATGATCACTGAGGTCTTCTGATGAAGATAATATACAGAAGATTGAGAAATTCAGCTGGAAGGAGAACATCAATGAATATAAAAAAAATATTTTGCTTGTCTGGAGCCAACGGTTTGCACTGTGATTATATTGGTGGTAGAACCAGATCACGAAGGGCTGTGAAAAATATTTCAAAGTCAAAAATTAAGAGAAAATTAATGTTTATTTTTGACTGAGAGAGAGACAGAACATGAGCAGGTGAAGGGCAGAGAGAGGGAGGACATAGAATCTGAAGCCGGCTGTAGGCTCTGAGCTGTCAGCACATAGCCCAATGTGGGGCTTGAACGCATTAACCGTGAGACAATCACCTGAGTGGGGACGCTTAACTGATTGAACTACCCATATAATTACACATACAATTATTCATGTAAAAGTATTATGTTAATTGATATAATTTTTATAAAACACTGTATCATGTGCATTAAAACATATACAAACTTAGAAAATAAAATTACATAAGAGAAGCTAAGTAATAACTAAAATATTCAGCTATACATGATGTTTCCCTTAACTAAAATTCTATTTACACTGAGAGAAACTTTTTTGATTGTGAAACATATTCAATATATTCTCTTAAACCCTGCAGTTTTGGGGGTACCTTTTTGTCCAATCACATTATCTCTTTAGAATGTTAATATATTGCCTGAATTCATAATCTAAGTGAAATGCTAGTTATTCTAATGTCTTGTTCCACTCTACTGATTCAACCTGGTACTTCTCTGGAGGAATTATTTTAGACAATATTTTCCTTGTCTATATGATGATAATTTTATTAAAAATACATAATATAACCTTAAATGCCACCTAATCAGACACAGGTAAACCGTAATACATAGAAACATACTAAAAACAAATGAAAGGATGGAGGTATCACTGTTAATGCCTATGCATTGTGAAAACCTCACCCGTGTCTCAGGATGCCTTGGATATCTTGTGTGACACATGCATAAAACTTATTAATAAAGAAAAATTATATATTTTTATGTCAAGATGTAAACATAAGTTCTAATGTTTCCTTCCCATACTAACAGAGCTAGACTGGGTAGCCAGGAATTAACACATTCAAATTTGACATCAAACTTTGGAAGGAGACCATGTAAAATCTCCAGGTGACTATGACTTCAGACAACAGAAAATAATTATAAGAAATTTATAAGTGAACAGCTTCCTTTCTTAAAAATAAAGAAAATGAACGCCTTTAAAATTTTTTTAATGTTTTATTTATTTTCAGACAGAGAGAGACAGAGCATGAGTGGGTAAGGGCAGAGAGAGAGGGAGACACAGAATTGGTAGCAGGATCCAGGCTCTGAGCTGTCAGCACAGAGCCCGATGTGGGGCTCAAACCCACGAATGTGAGATCATGACTGGAACTCAAGTCGAAGGCTTAACCGACTGAGCCACCCAGGTGCCCCCATAAAACAAATGTCTTAAACAGCTTGATAGAAAAGTGCCCAGGAAAAAAATAAAAAGAATAAGGAAGGACAATTGATTACTGGTTCCTGTCTGAAAATAATTACCTTTGCCCCATTTACTAGCATGACTTCTCCTGGGTTTGAAAGGAATGTTGAATCTCATCTATAATTTTAGATTGGGATATTCAATTTAAAGTCATTTTCAGGCTACCTGGTGATTTAGTTGGTTAAGCACCTGACTTCAGCTCATGTCATGATTTCATGGTTGGGCTTGGGACTTGAACTTAGAAACATGAGAATATAATGAACTCAAAACAAAACTCTTTTTACTTATATGGTGAGAGCCATATATGAAGTCATAGCCTCTTTCAATCAATCAATCAGAAGTGAAAACTAGTTTGCCTTTGACCTAAATTCTAGAATAAACTATCAGTTAAATAATATTTAATGTATTTCATAAATTTTGAAGATATTAACCAAGCTGTGAAACTGACAATCTTTGTCTTCTTTTCTACTAAAAGTTGGAGACAGAATTTAACAGTACATTATGAACTATTAAGCATTTAAAAAAAATGGTTGAGGGGCACCTGGTGGCTCAGTCAGTGAAACATCTGACTTCGGTTCAGGTCATGATATCACAGTTCGTGGGTTCGAGCCCTGTGTAGGACTCTGTGCTGACAGCTAGCTCAGAGCCTGGGGCCTGCTTCAGATTCTGTATCTCCCTCTCTCTCTCTCTCTCTCTCTGACCTTCCCCTGCTCATGCTGTTTCTCTCTGTCTCTCAAAATTAAGTAAAAAACATTAAAAAATGGTTGAGCAAATTAATTTTCTCCTGGTAGTTAGATCTTTATTGATGTAAATTTAGAATTTGACAATAAATTTTTGAAGACCAGGTGTCACATTTTTAAGACTGTAATAATAATGTGTTTTTATTTTAAAGACTTTAAAAGAGTAATCACTAGGTTTTACCATATCCAATTTTATCTTTAGTTCATATATGTACAAGTACTTCTTGAAGCAAATACTACTAGGAAATGTGAAACAAGATAGAGTTTGCCAGTCTTTCACACTGCAAACTTTGAAATATTTTCCAAAATATATAAACGTCCTATCAGAGATGATGGCTTCTATAGTAAAGATAAGAATTTTCCAGATGGCCTACAGGCACATGAAATGATGCTCAACATCACTCATCATCAGGGAAACACAAATCAAAACCACATTGAGATACGACCTCACACCAGTCAGAGTGGCGAAAATGAACAAATCAAGAGACTATAGATACTAGCGAGGGTGTGGAGAGATGGGCACCCTCCTGCACTGTTGGTGGCAATGTAAACTGGTGCAGCTGCTCTGGAAAACAGTGTGGAGGTTCCTCAAAAAACTGTCCATAGAACTCCCTTATGACCCAGCAATAGGCCTGCTAGGGATTTACCCAAGAGAGACAGAAATGCTGATGCATAGGAGCACATGTACCCCAATGTTCATAGCAGCAATGTCAACAATAGCCAAAACATGGAAAGAGCCTAAATTTCCATCACCTGATGAATGGATCAAGAAGATGTGGTTTATATACACAATGGAGTACTACATGGCAATGAGAAAGAATGACATATGGCCATTTGTAGGAAAGTGGATGGACCTTGAGGGTGCCATGCTAAGCGAAATAAGTCAGGCAGAGAAGGACAGATACCATATGTTTGCACTCATAGGTCTAACAGGAAAACAGGAGAAACCTAATGGAGGACCAGGGGAGGGGAAGAGGGAAAGAGAGTTGTGGAGAGAGAGGGACGCAAAACTTGAGAGACTATTGAATACTGAAAATGAACTGAGGGTTAATGGGGTAGGGGGAAGGGGGAAAAGAGGTGGTGGTAATGGAGGAGGGCACTTGTGGGGAAGAGCACTGAGTGTTGTGTGGAAGCCAATTTGACATTAAACTATTAAAAAATAAATAAATAAATAAATAAATAAATAAATAAATAAATAAAATATTATTTTAAAATTCCTTCTAAAACTAGAAAGTACAAAGTAATTTCACAAAGATATGTAGTATCTCAAGAAAAGACATAGCGTAGATATACTCTTGCCTATCCTGACCTCCTTTTGTGTTTGTCCTTCATCCCAGGTGCTGCTAAAACCAGTTAATTAAATGTGTTCTGCCATGGCAGTGTTTTCCCATGTTGTTTATGATCTTTCTAAGCCTATGGGATAAATTTACCAGTAAATGTTACTGATATTACTACTAATAATGCTAACATGTTAAATATAGAATAAATAATGAAGTGAATTAGAGTAAATATGGATTCATGACACTTTTGTTTCACTTTTGTGTGTGTGTTCATCTCATGTGTACTATAAATGAATATATTTGAGGAAGTAACAGTCAAAAAATTATGAAAGCCATTGTGTCAAAGAATGAAAACAAGTTGAATTAAATATTTTTTTGGTGTTATAATTAGAACTCCTACAAAAGCCAAGAGTTTACCAAATGGAAACCTGCTGATGTTCTTTCCCAAGTCTCTTAGAGAGGAAAGATATTGTCTAAGTTTATCTGAGGCAGTAAATATTCAGTTAGTTCAATGTGTGTCTTCAGGGACAGATTCTAGAGATTCACTTTGCTATTTAAAAAAAATATATATATA
>NC_043704.1:35733338-35787780 GCF_006229205.1 Suricata suricatta | reverse complement strand
AGAGAGAGAGAGAGAGAGAGAGAGAGAGAAAATCTGTAGCAGGCTCTCAGTGATCTCACAAATGATCTGAGCTGAAATCAAGAGTCAGATGCTTAACCATCTGAGCCACCCAGGTGCTCCTATTGCCACTAATTCTTAAACATGATTTAGTCACTTTTTGTACTCCAGATATTTAATGAGACTATTTTTAGTGTTGCTTTGAAATTAAGTGAATCACAACTTCAGTAATCTTCAGCCTCATTATAAAACTCTTGGAAATGTACCCATGCTTCAAATATTTTCACCTCTATCAAGATTAATGTCATCCACTAGGAAAAATCCTCAGAGCTTAAGAGGGAGGAAGAGGCAGGCAAGTCATCTGGGGTCCCAGTCAAGGGTTCTATAATAGGTGAGCTGGTGCAACGTGTCTTGTGTATTTTATCATAAATGCATAGAATTAAAGGATGAAAAAGGCTTACATATTTGAAAAGAGAAATTAGACTGTGGGAAGGTAGGTGAGTCAAAGTCATTAATCAAAGATGTCACATGAAGTATATGGAAAGACATTTATAAGAGGACAGAAGTTAATAAAAATTGGATAAACTCACATTTTGGGTTAGTAAACAGATACAGACACTGAAATACATTTCAAATTAAAAGAGGACGCTTTGAGGAAAATATATTCCGCTTTGACTGTGAGGAGGTTATGTGAGCCTGCAATCACTCATTTATTTTTTACTCAACAAATATTAAAGACTAAATATCCTGGGGAAACTATAATAATGGAAATTCTAACTTTATGGAAGTTTTGATAAAAATATGAGAAAAATACAAACCAAGTGCATGTAATCCCAATAAAGCCTAGCAACCTGCAGTCTAGTCTGAGCTTAGTTTAAAATTCAAAGGAATGCCAATCAGTTTAACATCTAACACTTATTTGAAAGCTTTTTAAATGTTTACTATTCTTTAAAAATGTAAAAATAATTTATTATATAGTCTGTTATGAAACTTACTACAGAAAATAAAAACATATCTACTATATGTTTATGCCTCCTTTCTTTTTGTAAAGACTCTAAAACATCCCCCTGAACTAAGCTCATATCAATCCAATCTTTTTCCTCTGTTAATTTCACCTTCAGATCTATTAGTTGATTTTCAACGAAGACTATCTGTTATATTAAAACCTATCAAAGCAGTAAATACTGAGACAGCTTTCCTGTGCAACATAAAAATAAAGTAAATACAATATGGAAAAATATAAGAATATTATCCACTATTGTGTGGGAAAGACCATTCAGTGCCAGATACATTGAAGTAAGTTGTTAGCAAGATTCAAAATTGATGTTCCCAATGAAGACTTTCAACTGTTGGATAGAACTTCAGAGAGAGGATGTGGTTGGGTAAAATATTTGGACATGTAAAGATAGGGAAGTATTGTTGTCATCACAAATTGTTCTGAGATTGCAAAGGGTGAGAGTTCTGTTGGAGACAAGTCTTAGGGAAGATTTCTCAGAAACAATTCTAAGTTGATAAAACAATGAACCAGATAACATATGGCAAAACGAAAAGAAGACTGAATAATTCTGTGTCATGTATTAAAGAAGATTAGAAAATAATGAATGACATAAGGAGATCAAGAAGATCAATTATGTATAGGGTTTTTTGACACACAGTGTGACATTCTTGTGGGTAAAATTTCCATTGAAAAATGTAAGCAATAGTATCAGAAAATTGTTCTTTTTTTAAAAAATATTGATAAGAACTTATCTATTGAGAAAAATGCTAATATATTAAATACTACTAAGACTAAAATAAAAATTATAACATAGGAATACCATATACTATGAAAATACTGGGGGGTTGTTTGTTTACTTACTTGTTTGTTACTTTTTATTTGTTTTTTAAATTAAGATTGGCCATCAAAGAATGGATGATGTAAAATTACTCCTAAATCAGTCAGCCTAGAAAATTAAATGATCAATACCACGTTGACTCAAAATACCTTTCAGAATATTTTCAGGGGAAGAATGAATGAAAACATAGGAATCACTTTTTTTCCCTTTGAGTAAGCATAAATAAATATAATTAATTCACTATTACATTGCTATATTAAGAAATAATTGACAAATACCATCAATTACCTGTAAGTCTGTCCCTCTTTTTCCACTCTTCTTTCATTTGAAATAATGAGTACCAGAAATTTATAAAGTACTGTGTACTATTAAACACATATTTTTATTTATCCTAATATGTGAAACACTCAATTTAAACAAATATGTACATTTTTTCCTGATAATATTATTTCTCTGAGTTAAAACCAGAGGCCCCTTCTAGTGATCAGATGAACTTAAAGAAAGTGAACATAGTAACTCTCAACTGGTATCTAAAACTAAGGAAATGAAATATGATATTTGTGGAATTTCATTAGCCACAATTATAAGGCCAGACAAGAAAAATAGAAAATAAGGAATATTGTCTCCAAATCTAAGTAAACATAAGAACCTGCTGCTAGGAGCCTGCTATAGGAAACTTTTTCTTTACTTTATTTTCCTCTGTCTTCAAGTCAGTTAGTTTAGTGGGTCTGAGTAAATTTTAAACTTAATCCAGGTATCTTTGAACTCACTAGTTGGCTGAAAAATATCAGCCCTTGATAAACAAAAGGGTCATGCATTAGAAAGTTAAACGTTCACTATTATGGGTCAGACAATAAAAACATATACTACATTAACTGTTCATATATTAAAAATACTATTATTTCTATGACCTTATGTGCTGTGTGTTATTTGACCTTATCAGATTTTAATCTTCATGTGTAAATGATGTTTTTACAGGCACCATAGTTACATGAGTACCTTCACTGGTTTACACCTTTTTTTTTTTTCAAGCTTGTCATCTTTCCATGTTTCCTTTTTTTTTTTTTTTTAAGTTCTTGCTCTTACATCTTTAGCTTTAAACTCCTTCCTTTTCAGTTTAATCTCAGTTTTGACTTTCTAAATTTTTGGTATTGCTTCAGTGGAATTCAACATTTCTAATTTTCTATCTATCTTATTGCACTGACCTTTAAAAGCTTTCTGTATCCATCTATTCCTACAGAGATCAGATGGCTAACCAGAGTTCTAGTTTGCAATGCGTCTACTTTTATAAAACTTCTAGAGACAGGGGTGCCTAGGTGGCTCAGTTGGCTAAGTGTCTGACACTGGCTCAGGTAATGAAACCACAGTTTATGAGTTCTAGCCCCACAACAGGCTCTCAGCTTTCAGCACAGAGCCCACTTCAGATCTCCTGTCCCCATCTCTCTTTGAGCCTCCCCTGATTGTTCTCTTTCTCGCTGTCACTCTCTCTCTTAAAAGTAAATAAACATTTTTAAAAAATGGCTTCTAGTGCTAATTATGTTTCAATAATCACTCTTTACCCTATTATTTCCCTGATACAGGAGTCCAAATGATTAAGGTAACTATATCCAAAAATCAGTAACTTGAAGACATTTTTTTTTAACCTCCGTGGAGGAATAATGGCTTTAAAAAGATTCTATAGTTATACTTAAAAGATATTTAAACATTTTCATTATTCCATATGATTCTAGACTGCAACTTGAGATATCATAACAACTAATTTTATTGAAAACTGTTATATAAGAATCCAATGTCTGTGTACCCAGAAAAAAAGAGTTTCATTTTATCTCTAATGCACATATCCTTATTTTACCAATCTTCTTTGTAGCAAGAATGAAGTCTTTTTACTACTTGAAAAAGCTTTTTGTTATAGAATACTGTGTCTTTTGTTTTATGAACAAATTCATTTATTCAAATAAAAAAAGTACTCAACTAGTTATCAACTAATGCATTATCTTTCTGCTAAACAGATTTCAGACTGTAACTTAAGAAAAGAAAAAAGAAAACAAAAGCCTTGAGAAATAGTAGCTAAGAGTAATTGCCTCATTTGACCTTTACATCAAAAGGCCCAAAAATTTTACTTTTATAGGTGAGAGGTTTTCTTAATAAAAATAGCATAGTTCTTAAAAATTCATTAATTTATGCATCCACTTAGTAAATTTTGGTTAAACATTTCTAAGCAGTCTAACAAATAAATGCACAATCTCTTGATGAGAAAAGTATTGTAAAGGAAATGATTATTCTATGAGATATTGTTTCAAGTGTTATTCTTTTTAGGAGGGAGAAGAGGAAAGCCATCTCTAAAATGTAATATTGGTGGGGCACCTGGATGGCTCAATCTGTTAAACGTCTGACTTCAGCTCATGTCATGATCCCATGGTTTGTGGGTTTGAGCCCCTCCTTGGTCTCTGTGCTTAAAGCTCAGATCCCAAAGCCTGCTTCAGATTCTGTGCCTCCCTCTCTCTCTCTATCCCTCCCCAGCTCGTGCTCTGTCTCTGTCTCTCAAAAATGAATAAATGCAAAAATATATATATTTAAAATATGATATTGGTGTTGTATTTGGGTAGTGAATTTATTACCTTAGCAAAATCATCACAACTATTTTCCCTGATGAAACTTATAAATTTTTAAAGAATTTTTAACACAAGTACTGGTAACAAAGGTTAAAAAAATAATGGAGTAATGTCACATTACACTGGACTGTTTCAGCTGCAAGTATGAGAACACAGTGCTAATAATTAGGCTGAAAAGAGCAAAAGAATGTTAATGACTAAGATCCAGATATAGAATAAGATCTCCAAGATTGCTGCCCTGGCTCCTTTTGGGATATTCAGAACTAGTCACTGCGTAGTAGACACCATGTCACGCCACCCATATCCCCTTCACCAAAGGGCTTGAGGCTCCAGCCATGGAGAGTGCCACTGCTGCAGTGACAGTAGCCTTTAGTTGTTAGTACCTTTAGGGTGCCTGGGTGGCTCAGTTGGTTGAGCATCAGGCTCTTGATTTTGGCTGAGGTCATGATCTCATGGTTTGTGAGTTTAATCCCTGCATTGGACTCTGCACTGACACTGTGGAGCCTGCTTGGGATTCTCTTTCTCCCTCTCTCTCTCTCTCTCTGACACCCCCTCACTTGTGCTCTCTCTTAAAAATAAATAAATAAAATTTAAAAAAATCTGAGTACCTTTAAGGATTGTTTCAGGTGAAGAGCTCTACCTGTCTAAAGTCATGCCCTCTTCTCAAGGTGGCCCACAGCTAAGGACTGATTAATGGGGCTATAAAGAACAAATTTCTTGCTCCAGAAGGAAACCTTTGAACCAGTGTGGCCTTCACTACATCTGACCTTCTCTCTTTCCCCACTTCTTTTTGTTTTCCTTTCCTTTAGTAGGTATTGTTCCAAGAGAACCACTTAATAAATACCTAAACTACTTAATGAACTCCACCCAAGGGTCTGTTTCCTGGGAAGTCCAATCTATGACAACTATACTTTCTAAACTGTTTTATCATCCATAAAAAGAAAATAATAGAATCTTTCTCCCTGGATTGTAATGCAATTTCACTGAGAATATTCACAAAACTTCTTAGTCTGGTGATTCACATATAATGAATACTGTATATATTTTATCTATAATGATAATGATTATGATAATTAGGGAAGAGATATGAGGTGGATAGATTTGATTTCAGTATTCCAAAGGATGTCACTATGTTCTATCATTTTCTCGCTCCCTCCAATTTTACTTTAATAGATAACCCTATTTTCTTAGTTAGCTTTGCGTGTTTGCCTTTTTTGGTCTTACTACCATCCAGCCCCATCACTGTGGTAGGAAGAGACCAGAAGGGAAGTGAATGATAAAACAAATTTTATCTTTCCTCGTCAAGAGAGACACCCTTTGATTTTAAGTCCTGGCCTGATTCTCATAATGTTACTTATTACCCTTGTACATTTACCCACCCTCCCAGCCAAATCTACCTGTCGTTTTGACAGTGGTCACATTTTTACTAAAAGTTAAAGCTTGTGTCCTTTTTGATATGTTCTTCTTCCAGAACGAGTTAATTGTTTACATAGTTTAAAAGATGAATAACACTTTTTTCCCCTCAGATCTTCTCCTGAGAGTAGATACTAATGAAGACAATGAGGAAGAGAGAAATTAAAGGCATCACAGGGAAACGCTGGAAATAGGGAAAAGAAAAAGAAATTAAAAACTCCTAAAGATACATGCCCTCTACTTCATAACGCTGTATTGGGCCAGTGGTATGCCACAGTGTCAAATATAAATATTCAGGCATAAATATATTCTTCCTTAAAGGGAACACCATACAGTAACATTTAACATATGCTGAAGATGTATATGTGTTTATCTGTTGCCTATTTGAAAAACAGCCAATGAAATAATATAATAAAATGTAAAGAAACACTTATATAGAAAAGTGTTTATACCTCTGCCTTCTCTGCACCCACAGAGTGAGAACATTGGAGGGAAAAGGCAGCATTAAAAGAAAACTCAAGGACCTTGAATCGATTTTCATCAAGCCAAGGACCCAGAGGAGACCCCTGCCCTCTTGAAGATTGTGCAATTTTTATAGATATTGTCAGTTCGAAGAGGATGAAAACACAATCTCTAGCCATAGGAAGTTGAATTTATTTCAACAAACCCTCCTTTCAAAAATAAAAATCCCTCATTTACAAAATATTTTCTTTAGACTACGATACTTTGGCTTTCTACTTCAGCAAAGCACATAACTTAGCTAATAGAACAACTTTACATTAAAAAAAGAAAGGTCCTTATTTATTTATTCTGTCCTCACTCTGTTGTGAGCAGCTAAATTTCAGTTAGCTTCCTCTGTCTCTTGCCCCAGTTTTTAGCCTACCTATGTAGACAAGTCCGCTCTTCTTCCTTTTTAATTTCTCTCTCTCTTACAATATAATCCAACCATCCTCCTCTAATCTTTACTCCCATTTTAGTGTATCATTTTCTTCTCCAGTGCACATGGCTGTCGTCACTGGGTGACACTTTGCATTCATTTTTTCATTTAAAATCTTGTAATAAGGGGCGCCTGGGTGGCTCAGTCGGTTAAGCCTCCGACTTCGGCTCAGGTCAGATCTCACGTTCGTGGGTTCGAGCCCCGCGTCAGGCTCTGTGCTGACAGCTAGCTCAGAGCCTGGAGCCTGCTTCTGGTTCTGTGTCTCCTTCTCTCTCTGCCCCTCCCCCTGACATGCTCTGTCTCTCTCTGTATCAAAAATAAATAAAAACATTTTTAAAAAATCTTGTAATAAGAGTTTATTAGTGTATTTACCAAGGCTTTATCACCATTTTTTAGTGGTTGCAATTATTCTATCAAGTAAATTCATCATTATTTCCCTAATTTCCCATTACTGGACAGTTTGATTTCTTCCGATATTCATAACTGTAAATAACACATAAGCAAATGGTTTTTAAACCTACAGCCTTTTCAGTGTTTTCTATTATTTTTTAGGATAAAGGTCTAATAAGAGATAGTTAAATAAGAGCCACTTAGAACTTGACAGTGAGAGGAGAAAAACTGTGTGTCAGCAAAGCTCCCTGACATTAGGGTAAAAGCACGTACGGTGTTCCAGTGTCCATAGCGTCCCACATGCTCTCCTGTTGCTCCTGTCCATGTGCCCTTAAGCCTTGTCCCTTTCTTATCCGCCTCCTGCAGCCTCAGGGCAGGCCTTGCCCTGCATCTGATGCTGCTCTTCCCAGTGCATTTAATTTCCAAGGGTAGGTTCACACCTGACCCTCATCTTCTTTCAATACTACACATTTCACTAAAAGCTTACAAAAAAACACAAGTGAAATACAACACAGAGTTTTAAATGTCACATTCAATAGGACTTCCTTAGGAGTTCAAAGGCCGAATCCCTCCTACAGCATTTCCTAAATGTACGGGATTTATAACCCAGCTCCTGGCTTGCTTCACTGTGGTAGAAAGAAAACAATCACATCAGGTCACATCACCATTCACAGCAAGGAAAGGCCTGGGTGTCCCCTCTTCCTGTTAGGGTTCGGGAACCTTCTCTCTAAATTTAGAAAAAGTCAGCTCGTTACCCTTCCCAGCAACATAGTCCTATCATCAAAAAACTAATGCCTTAGTACTAGAGGATTTGCTTTGGATCACAGGTTAATTTCAGGAAGCACTATATACTACTTCCAGCCTCAAGAGTATGGTCAAAAGGAATTCAGAGTCCAATCTCAAAAATTTGCAAAGGTCTAGGCTATTCTGGGTATGAAAGAACTTTACATATGAAACTTAACAGTACAGTCCATATTGCACCACATCAAGCTCTGTTCTGCCTCTGTTCAGTTTTCTCCAGGCATTAGGTGAGGAGAAGGTATGTCTTCGGCCAGCCTCTTCATATGATGGCCCGAGTAACAGCACACAGAACACAGTCATGGCAGGTGAGGGGAGGGGGAGTGTGATTCCATATTTAAGAACACAGGTATATAAAGGGAACATAATCTACAGAGAGAGTTACTTAAAAATATACAACTCATTTATATTACTAAACAGAACTCCATTCTTTAAGATTCTTCATTAATGTTTACATGTCAGATCCACTTAAATGATCTCTCAAAGGCTTTTTCAAAGAACAGATACTTGACAAGTTCCAAAGCTTAAATTTAAAGACCCACTCAGAAAACAAAAGATGTTTTCAACTTTACCTTGAAAGTTTTCTTTTACATTTTTTGTGTCATTCTTGACAATGTATAAAAAAATAATATAATAGCAACAACGAAAATAAGGAAGATGGCTTGCTATACTGGAGCTCTTCCAGACAGACAGATGTGTAAGAAATTTGAAGTTTCAAAATGAGTAGCTGCCTGGAAACATTAAATAGAGGTGATGCAGGCTGCATATTTTGAATAAAGACTGTTGAAGATTTCAAACTGCCAGAATGCTCTAAGAGGTTATATTCACTCACTTGAGGACCAATAGAGTTAAACCCAATACTTAGGCATTTTGAGGAAGCTACTGCTGTCGATGAAAAATTTAAGGCAGAAAAATATTGCTTACACCCTATTAAAATCTTACTGCTAAATTATAATTAAATATGTTTCAGACCAAAGTCTGTCAGACAAACATTCAAACAATATTAGCAAGTGAGTTTTAAAGATAATATATTTTGTTCTATATACTACATGAGGTTAGCTTTTGGTCATTTTAGTTGTACTGACTACTACCTTGCATAAAAGATTCATTTATGGTAAACTATCCAATGCTCTAAAAGAAAGAATTTAATACATTTATAGTTGACATCAGATATGCAGCATCTTCCATGTTCACAGCCAAAAATTTAGTATCATCACCCTTAAAAGATACATGCTATTTGTCAAGCAGAATGATTTGTCCCTTTCACACAGTAGGGGGGGGGGGTGTCCCTAGCTATTTCAGTCATCCACATAGGTGGGATCTCATTCATTTCACAAATCATTTAAAGTTCATTTCTGACACTTGTTATACTAATTAGGAAAATTGTGTCTTTTGCTTGAGGTGGAGATATAGATTGCAAAAGCAATTTTTATAGCCACCTCAGGATGGAATAGAATGCTGGATAACTATTTCTGAAGTTTGATTGCCTTTATAATGAGTTTTGAAATCAGGTGAAGCAAATCTTCTTCCTTTGTTCTTTTATTCAAAGTAGGTTTAGCTATTTTAGGTCCTTGAATTTCTATATAAATATTAGTGTGAGGTTGTCAATTTCTATAAAAATGCCTAATGGGATATTGATTTAGATTGCTATGAGTCTATACATTATTTTAGAGAAAATTGACAGTTTAGCAATACTGAATCTTCTGATCCATAAATGCAGTGTGCATCCATCTCCATTTATTAGAATACTCTTTCATTTCTCTAAGAAAATTTTGTAATTTTCAATGTAAAAGTTTACATTTTTATCACACGTATTCTAAAGTATTTTATATTTTTGATGCAGATGTAATTTTATTGAATTATTTATTTCAGTGTTCAAGTATATTCTGCAAGTATATAAAAGTTTGTTTGTTTTTAGTGTTTATTTATTTTTGAGAGACAGAGAGACAGAGCATCAGCAGGGGAGGGGCAGAGAGAGAAGGAGACACAGAATCTGAAGCAGGCTCCAGGCCCCAAGCTGTCAGCACAGAGCCCGAAGCGGGCTCAAACTCACAAACTGTCAGATCATGACCTGACCTGAAGTCAGTCACTTAACTGACTGAGCCACCCGTGCACCCCAAAAGTTTATTTTTTTATATATTGATATTTTATCCCTTGAAACTATTAGTTTATTCTTCTAGTAATACTAAACTACTTGTATTTTAGCGGGGTTTTTTTGTTTTGTTTTTTGCTCATGCCCTAGGGTTTCTGTGTAGATGACTTTCTGAGATTAAAGATAAATTTACTCCTTTTATTTGTTACCTTTCCTTTTTGCACTGTAATGTTGAATAGATGATTTGAGAGCAAATAGTTTAGGCTGTTTTCTTTTCCTTTCCTTTTGTTTTTAATTTCATCTTTACTGAGGGATAATTGATATATAAAATTGTAAGATGTTTAAAATGTACATTGTGGGGTTTTGGTGCATATTTACATCACCACGGAGTCCTCCCACCTGGTTCACACACACCCATCACCTCACACAATTGTCTTTTTCAAAGAGCACACCTGATATCTTATATTATTTATACGTTTTTTCCTTTTTATATCAGGCATCGTTTTAAACATTTAGTGGTAATGTTGTTTATTGAAAGTAATTAACAGCTGCCATATGTAGGCATACAAGTTAAATACCTATCATCTTTCCAACCTTTAAAAAGAGCAAAATTAGCTTAATTGTTGTATTTATATCTTACTAAAAAGAACATAATATTTTAAAATGCTTAAATATTTTCTATTGCACATGCCAAAAAACAAGTGGCTTTAAAACCATTTTTTCAGCTCCATGTTTGTGGTTCAACAACACACAGTGTTTCTGTTCAATTCCACTACTCAGTATAAATTTGCAACTTCAACCTAGTATTTACTAATTATCCACTACCCTGACATCTAATTTTTAAAAATAATTTGAATTTCTAAATCACTTCAAAACCTAATGGAACTCAAATGATATTACAGCTGAAACCACTTAATAGGGTCTTGTTAATAAAGACAATCTGGTTAAATTAGGCACTTTCAGTGAACATATTTTATCTCGGCTGCTTGATGTAATCCAAAATAATAATGACGGCTAATAAGTATGGCCTGAAAACAGGGACATTTACTCCATTAACCATTTGCTTGAGCTGTTCATATTTTTCTGTATCAGAGTTAGTGTCACTTGTTTGAGAGATTTTATTATAAATTCTGACTTGTGGTCCGTATGGAGGAAAATAAGTGTCCATAATGCAGTGATATCTGTAAACTAAACTATGTATACAAAAGCATGTCCAATACTGTAAACCTGTTACACTTCTTCCCAGAAAACTAAACCTATATCCTTTTACATAAGAGACCGTTGCTATTTTTATTTTCTGTTAATGATAATTGAAATATCACAAATTCTCAATGACATTATGTTATAGTACATGTTTGAAACACTTTGTAAACTGTACAATATTATCATCAGTTTTAAGATCCTCTAGAAAATAATATTACAAGCTTATAGAGTAGCTGACCATTTTTTAAAAGCTATAAATATTTAAAAACAATGTGTCTTGGTGGGGGCATGTGAGTGGCTCATTCTGTTAAGTGTACAGCTTTGGCTCAGGTCATGATCCTGTGGTTTGTGGGTTAGAGTCCCACATCAGGCTCTTTGCTGTCAGCTTTGAGCCTGCTTCAAATCGTGTCTACCTCTCTCACTGCCCCTCCCCTGCACATGCACTCGCTCGCTCTCCCTCTCAAAAATATATAACATTTAAAAAAAAAAGAGTCAAGTTGATTAAGGAGTAGACTGATCTTAAAAAAGTAAAACAAAACAAAGCAAATAAAACAAAAATATGTCTTAGAGTTTGTATTATTTTTCTATCGATCTTCAAGAAACTTTAGTCAAACATTCAGTAGTTTCTCTAAACAGTGACACATCAACTGTTTTTTTAATTATTATTATTATTCTTTATTTAAAAAGAATAGAGAAATCATTTCACTCATAGGCCAAACAACTTTTTTGCTCAATATGTTTATGGGATTTTAGTTTCCATATTACAAATTTCTTAGATCTTCAGACCATTTTGCATATCCAATACCTTACCAGAACTGTTACTTTCATTTATTTCTTCAGCACTTATCAAATACCAATTATATGTCAAATATCATGTTTCATTGACATAAGTATGAATTGTATCCTATTTTCCATTGTTAAGTTGACATTATCCTGCCCATTCTATATACAGTCCTGTAGAGAAGTAGTCCAGAATTATATTTGTCTGAATTCTTTTGTTTCTAAGTTTATTTATTTGTTTTGAGAGAGAAAGAAAGAGAGGGAGCAAGTGAGCACATGCACACAGGAACAGGGGAGGGCAGGAGAGGAGAGAGAGAATCCCAATTAGGCTCTGCACTGTCAACACAGAGCCTGATACAGGACTCAAACCCATGAACCATGAGATTATGACTTAAGCCAAAGTCAAGAGCCAGATGCTTAACCAACTGACCCACTCAGGCACCCCTTGTTTGAATTCCTTTACACTATTATTTTGGGTTTGATCTACCAATGAGGGCTTCTCCAAGGCTTTAGGAGAAAATTAACCTTCTTTCTATAGTTGCCATTTGTTCACTTGGTTAACATTGTCTATAATGGCTTCTCCTAGCTCTCAGGGGTACTTCTGGAAATCACACACTGTGAGCAGCCAGTTAGTATCTCTAAGGTAGACATCCCTTGGATTCCAAGTTGGTATGGTAGGGTCCTCTGGAACATCACTACTAGAAGAAACCATACACCATTTCTTGCACTTAGGATATCTTGGAAATGGCTTTTCTAATCTCATGTCCCCAGTCTCCCAAAATTTGAATAACTTTTTAATTCCTGGATAAGTCATTTGTTTTCCACTTCTACTTTTGGCCGAGATGGAGAAACATAGAATGAATTTTCTGTCTCTTCTGAAATAAATAAAAAACTGAATATAGTATGAAATATGTTTTTTAAGGATTCCAATAGGCAGTCCAAAACAATAATTCTTGAGATAGAAAACAAAATGAGTCCCAAGATTAAACCACCTTACTGTCTGAAGAGTATTTTCAAGCTGTCATCCAGGACAGGAGAACACAGAGGGAGCCTGGTGATGTCTCTGAGTCAAGAATACAGAAGTGTCCTCAAAGGCACAGGTGGCTAGAGTTTGCAAGCTAGCATACTAGATAAAAGAGACTTACACAGAAAGTCTCCTTCAGAGATCTACAGAGCATCCCTGTTGAGTCTTCAGTCTGGTACTGATAAATGCATCTGCAAGATGAAACCACCCAAAAACTACCTGAAAGGAACATGTGGGGCTATCTCTAGCACATAGGGCTAGGAATAGTTTTTGCGACCACCAGTCTAAGTGGAGCAATTTTATAATTCACAAGAATTTGTGGAGAATACTCAAAATGATATTTTCACTATACTAAGAACTTAGGAAAAATAAATAAAGGCCTATATATCACTGTGGTCTCACATTACAAAGTCTAAAAGCAAGCCTCAGGGGCACTTGGGTGGCTCAGTCAGTTAAGTGTCTGACTTTGGCTCAGGTCATGATCTCATTGTTCATGAGTTTGAACCCCACATAGAGCTCTCTGCTGATGGTCCAGAGCCTGGGGCCTGCTTTGGATTCTGTGTCTCCTTCTCTTTTTTTTCCCTCCCCTGCTCATACTCTGTCTCTGTCTCTCTCTTAAAAATAAATAAAATATTTTTAAAAAATTAAAAATAAATAAAAGCAAGCCTCAATGGGTCATATCATTTTTAAATAACTTAATAGTGTCTCAGAACAGAGCATTCAAACACTTATAGGAAAAAGGAAACATCTATTTTACCTAGGTAAAATTTACATGGTCTGAGGTTGAATTAAAAAAAAAAAAGGACAGGCATTAAAAAAGGGAGGGAGTGAGGAGAAAAATAATATAACTGATATTGACCTAAAAATAACCCAGGGGCTCAGATGGCTTCACTGGAAAATTCTGTCAAACATTTAAAGAAATAATACCAATTCCACACTAATGTTTTTTTAAAAAGAAAGTATTGAAAAAAGAAAAGAAAAGAAAGATACATAGGATAAATAACAAATAGAAAAATAGTAGAATTAATTACAATCATATCAATATTCACATTAAATATACATGGCCTAAATGTAACAAATAATAGAGACTATCATCTGCCTGTAAGAAAACAATTTTAAATGTAAACAATATAGGTGAAAAGTAAAAGGATGGAGAAGGTAACCATATTAATTCTAATCCAGAGAGTGCTGTATTGTCTACATTAATATTAGACAAACTATATTTGAGAGTAAAGAATATTCCTATGGTTATAGAGAAATATATGATAAGTTTGAACAGGAAAATGAATCAAAAGTATACAGCAATGCTAAGCGTTTAAGCACTCAATAATAGAGCTTCCAAAAATATGGTAAACCTGATAAAATTGAAAGGAAAACAGAAGAATCCACAATTATAGTTGAAGATTTCAACTTTCAGTATTTGATAGAATGTGTTAATAGAATTTACTAAGAACACAAAGTTTTGAAAAGCACTATCTACTGACTTGGTCTAATCAATATTTATAAACTATGCCAACCAAAATAGTAGAACATATACTTTTTTCAAATTCACATAGAATACTTAATAAGATAGACCATAAAACTAATTTTAATAAATTTAACACTGTTCAAATCATACAAACTATATTATCTATGAGGTAAGCAAATTAAAGATCAAAACAGAATGATAAATTAAAAAATGCAAACATTTTAGAAACTAATTAACATACTTCTAAATAGTATAGATAAAAATAATCAAAAATAAAATTAGAAAGTATTTCAAACAAAATGTCAAAATAATGAAATATGTAGAGGTTTGAGGAATAAAAATAAGGCCATTATTAGATAAAAATTTATAGCAATAACTTTATATTTGAAAAGAAAAAAGATCTCAAATTAACCATATCAAATTTAACCTTTAAAAAAACTAGAAAAAGAGGGGTACCTGGGTGGCTCATTCAGTTAAGCATCTGACTCTTGAATTTTGATTTGGGCTCAAGTCATAATGTCATGGTTCTAAGATCGAGTCCCACATTGGCCTCTGTGCTGGGTGTGAAGCCTCCTTAAGATTCCCTCTCTCCCTCTTTCTGTACCTTTGGACTCTCTTGTGTGTTCTCTCTCTCTCTCAAATAAACAAACAACACATGCACGCAAACTAGAAAAAGAGCAAAACCAAATTAAACAGAAAAAATTAAAAAAATAAACCACCAATAAATAGATAGGAATTAGAAAAACAATAAAAAAATCACTGAGGGGTGCCTGGATGGCTCAGTTGGTTAAGTGTCCAACTTCAGCTCAGGTCATGATCTCATGGTTTATGGGTTCGAGCCTCACGTCAGTCTCTGAGCTGTCAGCTCAGAGCCTGGAGCCCACTTTGGATTCTGTGTCTCCCTCTTTCTCTGATCCTCCCCTGCTCATGCTGTCTCTCTCTCTCAAAAATAAATAAAAAGATTTTTCAAAAAGAAAAAAAAGAAAAACCATTGAAACCAAAAACTGACACTTTGAGAAGATCAATGAAATTGATAAATCACTATCCAGACTGATCAAAGGACATAGAAACAAGTGACCAATATCAGGAATAAAAGAAGCAATATCTCTAAAAATTATATAGGACAAAATGATAATAAACTAAAAAGGAAGTAAAAATATAAACAATATGACAATAAATTAGACAGCTTAGACTACATGGACAAATAATTAAAAGGCATAAACAACCAAAACTCATTCAAAAAGAAATATGTAAATTAAAAAAACCCTATATTTATTAGTAAAATTACATTTTCAGTCAAATACCTTTTAAAAATTTTTGAATAGCTTCACTAATGAATTATACTATAAATTTAGAAAAAATATCATATCAATACTTGACAAACTTTTCCAGAAAATTGAAGGGGAAAATACTTTTTATCTACCAGGTAAACACCAAAACACTCTAATACCCTTGATGCACATAAATGCAAAACTCACCAAATTTTGGCAAATAGATTCCAAAATACTTGAATAGAATAATATATCATGACAAACAGGAATTCATCCTGAGTTCAAATTAATATTTAAAAAAATCAATGATATTCACCATATAAACAGAAAATAAAAGCAGTTACACATGGTCATCTCAATAAAAATAGATGAATCATTTGAGAAAATCTAACATTAATTCATGATGCAACTTTTTGTAAATGGGAATAGGAGGAAATTTACCCAGTCTGAAAAATGGCAATGGTACCTGTGAAATATTGGTGATATATATGTTAAATGTTACCAAAGATGTGGAATAATAGAACGTTCTCACATTGCTCTTTGATTTATCATGCTTAAATAACGTTAAAAAATACGTTGGCAATTTCTTAAAAACATATACCCACCATACCGTTCAGCCATTCCAATCCAGGTATTTCTCTAATTGAGATTGCAAGCATGTGTTCTTACAAAAACAGGTACTCAAATGTTCATATCAATTTTACTTTTAATAAGCATTCCTCAACAGTAAATGGATGAATACATTGTGTTACATCAATGTAACAAAATACTACTCAGCAATAAAGAGAAATAAACTACTAATACATGAAACAGCATGAATGATATCAAAATAATTATGCTAGATTAAAAAAGTGAGACCAAAAAGAGTACTAGTATATGATATAATTTATATAAAATTCTAGAAAATGCAAACAAATCTGTAGTGACAAATATAGACCATAGCCAATGGTCAGGGGTTGTTGGGGAGTTGATGAAAGGATGTATTACAAAGGGCCATAAGAAATCTTTTGCTAGTGTTGGTCATTATTTTGAATTTGTGAATGGTCTCATGTGGATATATATGCCAAATCTCATGAACTGTACATTTGATATCTCAATAAAACTAACTTTGCTTGCCTATAAGTACTGATTTAACCTCTATTAATAGAGAATTGCTGTTCTCAAGAAACCTGTAATCTAGGAGAGAGCATCCAAAATGTAAAAAGTTTCATACACTAAGCTTTATGCAACAATATCTATTACAAGAATAGTATGAACAATATGAACCCATGCAACTAATTTCTAAAACTAAATGGCCAAAAGCTAGAGTGGCAGCAAAGCTGACATAGAAGGGAAAAGAAGCCAGAAAAATATAAGCCTGAACAGATAAATATGAAATCAGTCATGAGTAACCTTTTGTACCAGG
Source organism: Suricata suricatta (assembly GCF_006229205.1). Taxonomy (NCBI): domain Eukaryota; kingdom Metazoa; phylum Chordata; class Mammalia; order Carnivora; family Herpestidae; genus Suricata; species Suricata suricatta. Next base: position 35,770,555 of record NC_043704.1, on the reverse strand, counting down.
AAATCTTATCGACGGTGTGCCATACAGGGTATTTATAGGAAAGCAACATGAGGGTGTATGTTGACGCACATGAAGAGATTAACTGTGGTTAAGAAATTTTTGATAGAGACAGGAAATCCAAATTGTTTGAGGTAAATAAATAAAAAATCAAGTATACTTATTGGCTCACACAACAAAAATTAAGTGTTCAGCTAAATTCCTGCTTGATCCAGAGACTAAAATGAGGTCTCTGATTAGGGTTTCCTGCATTATTTTGATCTTCTCTCTTCTAAGCTGACTTTCTTCTGTCTCCACCTAGTATTAAGATGATGTACAACATTTCCCATTTTATTAATTCCAAGATAGAAACCCAGTGGGGAAAAAAGTCCATGCTCCTTTCCCAATACTCTGTCAAATATGCATTTGATTCTCAATAGCTTTAACTGGGTCAAAAGTCCATGGATCAATTATTTAGGTCAAGAGAGACGAATATTCTGATTGTCTAATTTGCAAACAATTCATATGCCCACTCCAGTTACCATGGGGTTAGAGGAGGAGGTAGTTGCACAAAGAGAAATTTTATAATCTTAGCAGGAAGAGTGAAATCAGATGTAAATGTCAAAAACCCCACAGGGAAAAATAAAAGCCTTTTATAAGAAAAATAATGTGTCATGAGTGCATGTATGAAGATATTTGTAGTTTCAGGGGTGATTAACTGTGGGATTTCCTTTTGTTGGTATTCTCCAGAAAATAATGACAAATATTATTTCAAAAAACATTTATTGAGTGTCCATGTAGAGTTAATCATTTTGCTAGGCACTAAGGATATTGAATCAAGCAAGTTCTTGTCCTCAGTGAAAAACTAAGGTGAATAACTTAGTGTAGGAGATAATCAAATCTGTTAAATGTTACAAATTTGCAAGGTTTCATGGGAGCCCTAGGAGGGACTTCAAGATCATATCAGGAGTTTGCATTGATGTTGCTTGAAGTAAAATTGGGAAGAGCAGGAGTTAACTAACTGAAACAATACTTTGGGAATAGGGCTAATAAGAATATTACGGCCAAGAGATCAGTGGGAAAAGGAACCCAGAAATGGAAAAAGGCTTGGTGCATTAAGAGCACTTAGTTAGGTAATGGTGGTATATGGGAACATGAAAATAAATAACTATAGATAGACAGGGAGCTTATCAACAAGGATTTTGCTTACTAAGCTAAGAAGTTTGAAGTTTACGTAGGAAATATTGTGGACCTACCAAGTTAGCACTGCAAAAAAAAAAAAAAAAAAAAAAAAAAAAAAAAAAAAAAAAAAAAAAAAAAAAAATATATATATATATATATATATATATATATATATATACACTCAGAGCTACATTAGAATGGCCTTTCTGACAACTGCATGGAAGATAGATTGGAGCAGGTCTAGAGCATTAACAGGGAAGAGACTCTATATAAGGCTCCGGAAGTAATTAAGAGCCAGAAAAATAGAAATGAGTCAATTAAGAAGGTATTAAGGTAAAAGATAGCATGCTCCAAAGGAAAATAGAGGCCGTGGTGATTTTTGTTTAGATGGGATTTTAAAGCGTAAAGGAAGACTTTATGATAATTCTGAATTTTATTGTCTTGTCTAAATGAGGAAAAGTGGTACTATTTACCAAAAAATTAACTGCATTACTCTAATGCATTTATCACTTAGAATCTGGACACCAAACAATGATGACAAATGTCAATCATTTCCTTAAAAGTAATGTGTTTCCCTGTCTTTGTGTGTCCAGGTTCCTGGTATTCATCTTTTACTAAAGCTATGGACTTGTTTACCCCAGGAAACTTCACCTACATAAAGCTCTTGTCTAGGAGCTGAGTTCTTGCCATTATGTCTCCTTGGACTGGATCTTAATCCTAAGGGATGCAGATTATGGTTCAGGAAAATATGCCAAGCTTTCAGGTTTACAATTAGAATTTCTTGAATACCTTTGTGAAAGCAGCCAAACAAAATGTTATGGTAGATTCTAAGTTGCAAAGGTCTAAAATGCTAATGGAGACCCATTTTTTCAATAAATTTAGAGTTAAGTGAGAGAGTTTGAAAAGTGTTATAACGGCTATGAAAGGGATTTAGGGAATCTTCTTTTTTTTTTTCTACTGAAAACATTGGCCATTTGTAATTTAAATATTTTTTGTTTTTTTCTTTTTTTTAATATAACACTATTTTTAACGTATGTAATTATTTTCCATCATTTACAATACAGTAGTTACAATGACACTCCAAACAGAAAAGCAAAGTAAAAAATCAGAACCCCCACTTCTGTTTCATGTAATTAGACTTATACAGAAATTAGAAGGTTAAGTAACAACTAGTTAATCACCTAATTTCACAGCTATCTGAAGTGGCGATCGTTATATAGCAGCTTATCTATGATACATTCAAGATACATGATACAATTTATTACTTGCTCATAGGCTACAACACAGCCTGCTTAATACCTTTCCTTAAATTCCACCTCTATACTACAATATGCTTGAGGTCCACGCAAAAAAGTAGCTACCTTTTATGAAGGAAATGGATGATTAAGTCTTTGGTGTTGTAAAAGCAACTTCATTTAAGCATGACCACCCCCACCACCAAAAAAAAGAAGAGGGAAAAAAAATGTAAAGAAAATAATAAGGGAAAAACCCAAGACACACTCCCTGGGGAAAAAAAACAGCATGTAGTTTCTGTCCCTGACGGAATGTATTAAATAAGCAAACACCCCCAACAAGCAAAACAAGTACTATAATGTAAAAATATTAAAAAAAAGAAAACCCTCTCACACGCATAAATGAAAGATTGCACACAAAGAACTCACTCACATCTTTTCAAGCTTCAATAGTAAATATTCTGCTACTATGTATTAAATACTGCATGTATTCTTCTTTTTAAGAATACAGGAGATCTAGGCATCCATATGAATGAAGTCTTAGGATTTATGGGAGGGGATATTTTTGAAAATATACAAGAGATTTTAGGAACAATTCTTTTCTCAGTCTAAAAATAAAAAGAAATAGATGAGATTGCAAAGAAATTTTGAGATGGAATAATAGGGCATTGCAAGGATTAATTTTGAAAGTCTTTGATTTTATTAGTTAGATAGAAGTCTTAGCTATATGTTGCTCTGCTGAAATGTGTTTAAAAAGCTGAGAATATGATCTTAAACACATGATTACATTAATGGGGATAAATGGATTTTGGTTAAAATCTCTTGTACCAATCTGCCTGAACAATAATCTTTCTGAAAAAAATCATTGTGTTCTGGTTGACTGCAAGATCAATATAAGCCAAAAAGATGACACAGCAGCTAATACAACACTGAGCACAATAACAAGTCAAGAGTCCAGATAAAGAGGGTAATCAATTCACTCAAGGCAGCATTGTTCAGGCCACAACTGGGGGTTTATGCTCTGCGCTGGACTCTGCAATTCATTTGAGGTATTTTCTCCTTACTGGAACATACTTTCTCTTTGTGAGAAAGCTTTGGAAAATACATAAAAAACACAAAGAAGGTAATAAAAATATTGCATAATCCCACCAGACTTAAATGATGACTAAAAAGAATGCAGTGTGGCTAAGTCCACAGATCATTGCAAAATCTGCCAACCCAAGAGTTGGTGTGGATTTCTCTAACAAGTTGGGAAAATCCTTCTAGTGGTCAAAACTTAAGCTCACCTGTATGTAATCTTTCAGATAAAGGAGAAACGGATCAACAGATTTGTTTTTAATAAACATAGATGACTGGTAGAATCTGTTACTTCAAAAACACCTTTGTACTTGGAAATCAACACTTTAGGGGAAAAGGGGAAGAAATGAGATTGAAAATATACCTTCTTAATATTTTAATGTTTATTTATTTACTTATTTTGAGAGAGAGAGAGAGAGAGCGAGCATGCCAGTGGGGGAGGAACAGAGACAGAGAATCCCAAGCAGCCCAGCACTGTCAGCATAGAGCCCAAAGCATTGCTCAATCCCGTGAACCAAAAGATCATGACCTGAACCAAAATCAAGAGTCTAACACTTAGCAGACTAAGCCATCCATGGCCCCTATCTTCTTAATATTCTTAACAGACTTAATAGATCTTTAATCTAAATTTAAATTTCAGTGTTATAGAGGCATTCATGTAATTTTTTATAATCATCACTCTAAAATTTCACAAAACATAAAAGAATGCACAATATTTTCCAATATTTTTTAATGAACACAATAATGCAGAGGCATAGAAATATAATTTTATTCTGAACTGAACACCTAATTATTAAACTGCATTAGACATTAAATCATTCAGATGATTCTGCAGTCATTTTCTTTTTTGGATTTTGATCATTCCCCAAAACATCAGGTGGAGGTATGCTTAATATAATCCAAAATTATATATCAAGGACATCTACCCCAAAATAGACAATGTACCTCTGAGGAAAATGTAGCCTTAAAACTCTTAGTAGATGAAACGTTGCCACATATTTTAAGTGACAATATTCCACTTTTGATAGTCAAGATTTGAAAGAAAAAAATTAGGGTTCAAATTCATCTAGAATATCTACATTCATGTTGTTATGTATGCATATATCTGTATAGAAATATATCACGTTATACATTTTTATGATTATAGTTCAATTGTTTATCTATTTTTAAGATTTCAGTTAGGGGCGCCTGGGTGGCTCAATAGGTTGAGCGGCTGGCTTCGGCTCGGGTCGTGATCTCATGGTTCGTGGGTTTGAGCCCTGTGTCAGGCTCTGTGCTGACAGCTAGCTCAGTGCCTGGAGCCTGTTTTGGATTCTGTGTCTCCCTCTCTCTCTGACCCTCCCCTGCTCATGCTCTCTCTCTCTTTCAAAAATAAACAAAACATTTTTTAAAATGTTTTTAAAAACTAAAAAAAGATTTCAATTACAAAAAGATCACAAAGTATATAGACATGTATATACAATTTTAAACCAATAATTTAAAAATTGAATATGTGGCTACTTCAAACCAACTGGAAATAGAACATTGCCAATTTCTTTGAAACCCTTCTGTGCCTTTCACTAGTCATATTATACTTTGTCACCCAGAGACAACCACTGCCTTGGCTTATTTTCTTGCTTTCTTTACAGTTTTATGACAAAAATATAATACCCACAACCAATATGCTCTTAGCTTTACATTTTATTTATTTTTTTAAATGTTTTATTTATTTTTAATACAGAGAGAGACAGAGCATGAGAGGGGGAGGGGCAGAGAGAGAAGGAGACACAGAACTGGAAGCAGGCTCCAGGCTCTGAGCTAGCTGTTAGCACACAGAGCCGACGCGGGGCTCGAACCCACGAACGTGAGATCTGACCTGAGCTGAAGCAGAGGCTTAACCGACTGAGCCACCCAGGCGCCCCTCTTAGCATTACATTTTAAATACATGATAATCCCTGGTGGAATTTATATTTAATTGATTCTAAATCTATACAACAGTTTTGAAAGAACTGACATTCTTTCATTCCTGAATTATCTTTCTGTGAACATAGCTTAGGTTTCCTTCAATGCTTTTTTCTAAAATTTTATATAATTAAATATAAAAAATTGTGTCATACTAAAAAAAGGTTTTGTCATACTCTCCCATATTCTCTTGCAAAAGATAGGATATAATATTTTAAGGAATATATGAATTTTCTAATTTTTTTATTTTTCAGGGTTTTATTTGAGACAGAGAGAGAGAGAGAGAGAGAGAGAGAGAGAGAGAGAGAGCAGGAGCCCACAAACACAAGTGGGGGAATGGCATAAAGAAAGGGAGATGGAGAAAGAATCCCGAGCAAGCTCTGCACTGTCAGCACAGAGTCAGATGTGGGACTCAATTTTTAGAACCACAAAATCATGATTTGAACTGAAATCAAGAATCAGACACTGAGCTGCCTGAACTACTCAGGTGCGCCAGGAATATATGTGTTTTTATCTCTAGTTTAAATTTTATTCATATAAGATTGTTTATGACATCTTATTACTTGAATATTAGTGTAATACTTAATGATGATTCTTTGCATTTTTTGTTATAAATGTTTATTAATAATCAGTCTCACATGATGGTTTTTTTTTTGGAAGGGTCTTTCAAATACAGTCCACTTAGTTCTGCTAATACTCTAGTCTGCCTGTATTCTATTTCATTAATTTCTGCCCTTATGGTTATTTTTCCTTTATACTTACTTTACATTTATTTTACTATTCTTTTTATACTTTTGTGAGATAAGTATTTATTGATTTTCTACCTCTCTTGTTTTTAAAATGCTATTAAAGAATGTAAATTTTCCTAGACTTCATCTGAATGTCACAACTGTGATACGTAATACTTTCAGTATCATTCGTTCCAAGTGTTCGTGGTGTTATTAGTAAGTTTTTTCTTTGTTCTATAAGTTATATTGAATACATGGATATTTTACAGTATGCTTTTATTATTTTTTCTCACATAATTGAATTTTTGCCAGAGAACATAATACTTAGGGTCAATTTTTTTAAGTTTTGGTACATTCTACCATAGTGCGTGCCATGCTGTGTATATGCCACCAGGTGCATACACATTTAGAATCACTGTATCTTCCTGGTTAATTAAAACTTTCCTTATTCTGAAGCATCTTCTTATCTTGAATCAATATTATTCTTAAAGTTTACTTTTTCTCCCTGAAATACAACTATGTTGCTCTTTAGGTAGAGTTGCTTTTGCATAACTTTTTCAGTTTTGTTTTGTTTTTCTTTATTTTGTACTGCTTGTTTTGATGTTGTTGTTGTTGTTGTTAAGCTTTACAATCTTCACCTTTTAGGAAGAATATTTAGCCAATTTGTACTTAGTATTATTGCTAATCTTTTGAACTTAAAACTTGTATATTGCACATGCTTTCTGCTTGTTCTGCCTGTTTTGTTTCTTTTCTCTCCTGTCTTTTCTTCTACTGAAATGGCTGACTACTCTATATTATGACATTTTCTACTATTGACTCAGAAGTTATTTACTATCTCACTATTTTTTTAGTTTACACTAAATATTACTGTATGCATTCCTAAGTAATCAAATCTACATCAATTGGCACTTTTTTTCTCTTAACAAAATATATAATAAACTAACGTTTTTAACTACTTTTATTCCTTACTTATAAATACACTATGTTTCTTGGTGTGATTTAATATATCTTAAGTGTATTAGACATCATAATTTAATGTTATTATTTTTTTAATTTTTTTATGTTTTTTATTTATTTTTGAGAGAGAGAGACAGCGTGAGCAGGGAAAGGTCAGAGAGAGAGGGAGACACAGGATCTGAAGCAGGCTCCAGGCTCTGAGCTAGCCGTCAGCACAGGGCCTGACGCAGGGCTGGAACCCACGAACCGTGAGATCATGACCTGAGCCAAAGCCGGATGCTTAACCGACTGAGCCACCCAGGCACCCCAAGTTATTACTTCTTTATACTTATTCACATAGTTATTACTATAATTAATCTTCATTTATTTCAATATTTTCAGCCTTCCATCTTGAATTATTTTCTTTCTGCTAGAAGAATATTCTTAACCTTACTCTAGTTTTTCCTGTAGTAAATACTTGTCAGTTACAGTGGCTTTTTTTCTTTAAAATATCTTTAATTTCTTTTATTCTTAAAAGATATTTTTATTTGGCCTAGACTTCTAGGTTATTTCTTACCTAATTTCATAAATATAATGATACCCATTGCCTTTTTTATTTCAGTGGTTCTGCTGAGCATTAGTTCTCTGTAAAAAAATTTCTAATCTTTTGAATCTAATTTATCTTTCTTTCCTCTAAGTTTAGTTATATGTCTTTGGATTTTAATAGTTTTACTTGGATATGATCATGTCTGGATTTTTATTTATTTGTGTTGGGGAGTACTAGAGATATATAAATGTAAGCATTCATATATTTCAAAGTACTAGAAAGTTCTCAACCCTTATCTGTTAAATATTTTTGCCCCATTTTCTACTTTTATGTGCTACTCCAATTGTAGTCCATTCCCATTATTTGTGGACTCTGCATCTGTGCATTTGCCTACTCACCAAGGTTTATTTGTAATAGGTTATGGACTGAATGCTTGTATTCCCCTCAAATCCACGGTTTGAAACCTAATCCCCAATAAGATGGTATTAGGAGGGGGGGCATTCGGGAGGTGAGTGGAATTAGTGTCCATAATAAGAGACCCCAGAGTGCAACCTCATCCTGACCATCCTGTGAGGAAACAGCAAGAAGACAGTCATCTTTGCATGTTTCTCTGCTGACATAGAATCTACTGGCACCTCGATCTTGCATTTTTTTGGCCTCCAGAATTATGAGAAACAAGTTTCTGTTGTAGATAAAGCCACTGAATCTATGATGTTCTGTGACAGCAGCCATAGTAAAAATCAATACTCACAGTGCTTTCATGGCTACTTACTGACATGAACCGAGGAGTAAAATATTTGAGTCTCTGATGTACACGTTCCCAGATAAGTTGAATAAGGTGACACTCTTGCCTTCTTGTTTCAGCTCTTATATTGGAAGTGCCCTTTTCATGGCCTATTTAAATGCCATATTTTACATATGTTGGTGCTTTTCATTGGTGACTTCACTGTTTAAAAGCATAGTACTGAAGTGTTGCTTAGTGTTTCTAAGCCTAGGAAAGCAGTGGTGTGCCTTGTAGAGTAGATATGTGTTAAATAAGCTTCATGCAAACATGAGCTACAATGCTGTTGGCTGTGAGTTCAATGTTAATGAATCAACAGTATGTATTATATTAAAGTATGTTTAAACAGAAACACACATAAAACAGGATTATATATTGATTGGTTCATGAAAATATTGTGACCCAGAGGCTCAAAAGAACCTAAACCTGTATTTCCTGTTGGAAAAAAAATGGTTCCATATTCACTAATTTAGTTTTGCAAAAACTTTGTACAACAAAATTACTGTGAGTAATGAGAATTAACTGTTACAGCTTCAACAGTATCTTCTATGTCAAATATCCATTTTTCTTTCTTTTCTCTCTTTGTTTTCCTCTGAACATTTTCTTCTGATTTATATTTCTGTTTTAATCTGATGTTGAATTTCTTACAAAAGTTTTTTCACGTTTATTATTTTTATTTTGAGACAGAGAGAGAGAGAGCGTGCATGTGTGTGCAAGGGAAGGGCAGACAGAGAGGAAGAGAAAAAAAGTATCCCAAGCGGGCTCCACGCCGCTAGCAGTAAACCCAATGCAGAGCTCAAGCTCACAAACTGAGATTGTGACCTGAGCTGAAATCGAGTCAGACGATTAAATGACTGAGCCACAAAGCACCCCAACCTGCTGTTGAATTTCTAATTCAGTTATCTTACTCTTTGATCCTAAAACATCTATATTACTCTGTTTCCATTTCTATATTTTCAATCTCCTTGGAAAATCCTTAATCTTGTCTTTTTTGAATTAAATATATTAAACTTAATTTGCTTCAAAATCTGTATTTGATAATTCCAAATAACGGCAGCTGCTGTAGGTCTGTTTCTATTGGTTACTATTTCAGCCAGATCTCATTCATCCATGTTATCTCACAGAGTATCTGGTTATTCTATATTGTTGTTGTTGTTGTTGTTGTTTATAGGACACCGCACTTGAAAATTATAAAAATAATGCAAGACATAGAATGATGTTATCTTATTTTAGAGAGAATTTTTTATTTGCTTTTCATAGGCTCCTGGAAATGTAGCAATATCCTATGATCTGAATTCAATTTCAAGGATTAATATTATTCAAATTTGGGCTCTGGTCCCTGTAGAGGCCAGACTACACAGGTGCTCTGTTCAATCTATCGTGTACCTCTTTGGAGTTGATGCCAGGTAGCAGTAGTCAGCATGGACAATCCTAGCCTACGAGGCTGACAAAATAGTATCCAAACTCTTAGACTCTTGACTGCCAATTGCAACATCAGCAGCGACCCCTAGGTGAAAAATGACTCCAAATATTAGACATATCCCTCTGACTTTCCATTTTATTTAAAATATTGGCTTTAAAGAAGACTTTTTTAAGACATGTATATATTTATCGGAGTGACAAGGTTAATATAATTTACCTAGCTATTCCGGAAAGCTCATTGAATTTTTAATTTAAATTATTTATTGCTTCTAGATGCTCTAGTTATTTATCAAATTGTTTATTTAAACTAATTATTTATATTATCTTGACCTTCACTGTTTGGAATTTTCTTTTTCAAACTAAAACATTTATCCTAAATTCTATGGCTAATCATTCTAATATTTGAAGGTTTTGTGAGTTTCATTCTATTGCTATGTCTGATGAGTCTTGCTTATGCTGGCTTATTTACGTTTGGATTTAGTAATTTTTCTATAAACTCATGTTTCTTTGAAAATTATTCAGCGGAGTCCTATTATATTTGTGTTTAAATTGTATTACAGGACAGATGTTTTGATTTTATCCAGCACTTTTCTTTTTTCCAGATCATGGTGTCTCCCCTGCCAGGTAAGTATAGCACTTTTCTTTTTTTAAATGGCAGGATAATGAAAAATGCTTATATTTAAATATTTGTCTACAGATTTAATAATTTTCTTAGGATCAAATCTATGCTTGGGATTACTGGGTCAAAATGGTGAATATTATACTTTAATATGTATTACTGAACTTATTCCATAAAGGTCACTGCAATTTATATTGTGGGAATATTTGAACTCTGTATTTTAAGGTTAATATTGGCAAAATCACTTATCCTAAAAAGGGTAACTAAGATAATGACAGGACTGAAAGCCAAGCTCCATGTAAAATAATAAAAGAGTACACATGTGCATACACACACACACACACACACACACACACACAGAGTTTCACCTGCTAACTTTGTCAAATATGTTTGTGCAATAAACATGCCAAGCACATGGTTAGTTCCCTTACTATGTATTGATTAATCCACTTACTTCTTCTTTCAACATTTTCTGAGCAACTACTACATATCAAATTAACTTAGCAGGAGGGATTTAATTATAAACTATTATGACATACAATCTGTTGGAGGAGACACTTACCAAACAAGAGAAATTCAAAAAATATTAATTGTAACAAACAAAAGAACCACTAATGAAGGATCTTCTGTTAACTTCCTTGTCTAAAATAGTTATCAAAAGTCTCTGTACTAAGTGGCATTTGGGTGTGTGTAGGTGACGTTATGTGTAGAAATCAACCCTGAGAAAGAGCACAAACAACGATCCTAAAGAAAGTTGCCTATACAGTGGAAAACTCAGTGAGAGAGTAACATGAGGTAAATTTATGAAAGAAAAACCTTATAGCTAGGTCAACCAAAGCTCTGTAGGTTAAGTAAGAAATTTGTATTTAATTCTTATGGCACCAAAAACTCTGGGTTTTTCTGAGCAGATTTATCATACAAGCTGACATTTTTTTAGAAGTTTACCCTATATTCTTTTTAAAAAATGGCTTGTGGACCATCAAGAGTGGAAGCAAGAAGACAGTAGGGAATTACTGCAGTAGAGTAATTGAGAAATGGTGATGTGTTGAAATGTAGAGTTTGTAGTGATATTGAGAGAAATGGATGTATTCAAGGTACACGTTAGAGGTACTGTTAACAGGGCTCATTCATTGAATGAATATGGAAGTGAGAGAAAAAGGTAGAATCCGGAGTGACTTTTCAGTTTTCAAGTTTGAGTCACTGGATACATAATGTTTGAAATTAATATATGAAATAGAAAAAGAGACACCTGGAATCTTCTATTTCACACCTATCTGCTGTGTGTGCCAGTCTAATGTACTCTAAAATTTACCCTGGATAGGAACCTTTCTTTATCCATTCTTGCATCCTTATTGCCTAGCACAATGACTAGTATAGATAATGTACCCAAGAAGCATTTGCTGAATGAATGGATGAATGAATGATTAAGGGGGAAAAGACTGTCCTTTGTCTTTTCATACTGGACAACTAGAAATAATGGCTTATAATTATAGGCAGACAGGTTTCAGTTCTATGTAAATATTGCCAGATAATTAGGACTCCATAAATGAAAGAGCCTCATTTCAGAATAGCATGTTCTCTGATAACTGGAAATATTTAAGCAGAGTTTTGTTGAAAATAAGACAGGTGTCTAATTTTGAAATAGAATTGGAAATTAATTCAGGCAGAAAATATTAATTCTTCTAGCCCTTCTACTTAATCCCTCTTTAAATTTAGAATACTTTTCATTGTCCATACCTCTGAACAATGACTTTCTTTTTCCTGTTAATTGAGTTAGTGAACTTATGTTAAAAGAATGTCTTCAAATACTGGAGAGAAAATAATTTCTTTCTCTTTTCAGATATAGAAAATCTAGGCCTTATACTTCCAATATTCAGCCAGGGTACCACGATGTATGGCCTCAGTGATCAGGACTGAAGAGAAAGCATGAAGTATCTACTTGTTTCTCCTAATGAGATTCTCTTCCCATGCCTTACCAAGTAATAGGAACACGGGAGGTCCAGGTGCTTTGTTTAAAAGAATATTGGTATGACTGGTAGTATTGGACTTTATTAGTTGTTAGAATCTTTGATTTTTAGGAGATTTTGTTGGAAGCCTCTATTTACATTGGACCCAACACTCTGCTTCAGCCCCATGGCATAGAGAAGGCAAAGGGCTTTTAAAAAACCTGGTTCTTTTAGAAAAAGTACTCCTTTCTCATGTATTCTTGTTTATAAAGTTAGAGAACACAGCTCTGAAAACAGACAGATGTTGGTATTCATAATGATTCTGGTTACACATCAGTTGGCATTTTGTTTTTGTGGCTGTGAGGTAGGGGGCAGAATGAATATAGATTCCAGATTGCCACTGGCTTCTTCACCTGGGGTATTCTGTGTTTAGAGGTTTTGTTACCTTCCTCAGTAAATTTGCTTTGAAGAAAGGGATGTACACCTAGAAACTGTCTCAACACCAATGGAGAGTTTCACTTATAAGATTGTATCTTGACTTTTCCATGGACATGTCTCACTCTTCAATTTACCCAGGTACTCAGGTTAGCACTTCTATATCAACAGTACATTGATGCATAGATTGAATACATTGAACTTAGAAAAATAACATGCTGAGCATATGTTAAAAATGCTTGTTCTTTTGCTATTAATAAACTGAATCAGGAATTTTTACAAACTCTCATAAAAGAGGAAGCTGAAAGGGCACCTGGGTTGCTCAGCCGGTTAAGCGCCCTACTCCGGCACAGGACATGATCTCACAGTTCATGGGTTTGAGACCCACATCCTGCTCTGTGCTGATAGCTCAGAGCCTGGAGCCTGCTTCTGATTCTGTGTCTCCTTCTTTTTCTGCCCCTCTGCTACTCATGCTCTATTTCTCTCTCACCCTCTGTCAAAAATAAATAAATGTTTAAAAAAAGAGGAAGTTCAGAGAATTCAATAATTGAAAGTCTGGCATACTAAGCTGAAACTCCTGTACATGAAGTGTGAAATAAATACTTATTAAAGTTATGTTTTTGCAGCTGTGTTACTGTCATTTTGTGAATTTATATAGTTGATGTTTTTAGATCATCTATACTTTTAATTTTTTGTCATAATCTAAAAGTTTTCCAGATGTTCTTTTATATAATGATATTTTGTCTAGTTTTTAATATTTCAATCATGTAGTGTGAAAAGCATGCACAGGAAAGGAAATAATGAAAAGCTACCCATTAACAGCCTTTCATACAGTAAGCTACATACTACAGCATATTTTTGGATAAGCTCTTAGTAATTACTTTTGGAATTATTTTTAAAAAGGGTTCTCTCTTTCATTTGTTATTAGCTACTTGTAATGCCTTTAAATTCTCTTCTAATTTCATTTTATTTGTGTGTTTTTATCCCTGCCTTTACCTCTTCTCCTGTACTCTATGCCACATCTTCTTATCATATATCATAGAACTGACAAACCCTATAGGAATGTTTAATGAGTGCTTTTTAAAAAAATCCTTACAATATGTGTACTTTTCCCCCACATGGTTCCCTTTGTAGAAGACTTCTGACATCAGTTATTGTAAAAATAATAATGAAAATTAGAAAGCTCTGAGAAACACTCTATTGAAATTATAGATGTTACATAATACCTGAATCAAACACTGGCTTCTGGAGAATTAGAACAACAATAACCATAATATCACTGAACACTAAATATAGTTTACAAAAATAAAGTAATTGATTCGTTTATTTAATACATATTATACCAGGTATTTTTTATATCAGAAGCACCTTCAGATGTTAGAAATGCGGCAGTCCCCAGGCCGCAATTACACAGACATTATCATCTAGTGATACAAAATAGGAAAACAATATGATTTCAGTTCAAGACAAATGATGGAAAGGAAATAAGCAAGGTCTTGGTAAGAAAGCTCACAGGAATTTGATAACCATGTTCGATAAATGGTTAAGGATGTCTTACCATATGGAGGTGACATCGGAGTCTTAAAAAGCTATTGTTTGTCTCCATTTGGTCACTTCCTGCCATGGGTAGATCAAAGGTGTTTTATAATCCTATAAGTAACTAATAGGGTCACTGTGAAAAGATTAAAGTGAGAAAAAAATGAATAACTGATCATCACTTTTGAGAAGGTAGGGATAGGTAGTCCACAAACTAATCCTGACCAGAAAAAAGATGTATAGTTTATGTTACACAAATACTTTCTAATACAATGCTTTCACTTTCAAACCCATTTTCTAGGAGAAGTGGTGGAAAGAGAATTTCATTAGGAGGAACAGCTTGCTGATTTATGTTTGGTTCTTCATGCAGATGGGTCATACTTGAAGGTGCTCAGATAAAACATAGGAAAACATGTATCCTAGAGCTTATGGATCTGGCAAGGGTGGTCATTTTAAACTTTCTCCAGTATTTGAAGACATTATTTTAAAAAATTTTTTAACATTTATTCATTTTTAATAGACAGAGACAGAGCATGAGTAGGGGAGGGCAGAGAGAGAGGGAGACAGAAAATCTGAATCAGGCTCCAGGCTCTGAGCTGTCAGCACAGAGCCTGACATGGGGCTCGAACCCACAAACTCTGAGATCATGACCTGAGCTGAAGTCGGATGCTTACCCAACAAAGCTACCCAGGTGACCCTGAAGGCATTATTTTAATATAAGTTCACTAACTCAAATCCAGGAAGTAATCTCAGAGAATTGGTGATATCCCATTTCTCATAATTTAAAGAAGACTACCAAGAATCAATTCAATCTTTTTTTTAAATTTAATCTTTAAGAAAAAATTTGTCAAATAGTAATGTTTTTACAAATAAGACTCATTTTGGCATCATTTTTCCATAATTAGCTTAATATGCCTATCTCTGGTTTAGTTGATAACATTTTACATTATATATATTTTTTAATTTTTAAATTTATTTACTAATTAGAGAGAGAGAGAGTACACAAGTGAGGTAGGGGCAGAGAGAGAAGGAGAGAAAATTTCAATCAGGCTCCACACTGTCAGCACAGAGCTTGATGCAGGGCTCAAACTCAGGAACCATGAGATCATGACCTCAGCCAAGATCAAGAGTCAGATATTTAACCAACTGAATCACCCAGGTGCCCCTGTATTTTGTATTTTATTTTACTTTGCAACTAGCTTGCTAGTTTTTCAAATTAGTATGAAACTAAATTTATTTTTGCATTTGTACCTTTGAACTTTTAAGTCAGTAAAGTTTAAGCAGACAATGATTTAAGAGAAGCCAGCAAGTTTTTAGAAAAGAGGAAGTATTTGTTAAGAGAATTTTGGTTATTTATATTGGCTTATACATTTAGAAAATTCCATTGCTTTCCATTTTTAAAATATAGTTAATATTACTACTTTGTTCTTCAAAATGGTAAAGTTTTTGGCTTCTTAAATAAAATTTTCTCAAATACTTTATATGTGATGTCATCTACCCCACTGTTGCCAAAAATAACAAAATAAACATCACAAATACAGATTTCAAACCTTGAAAGCCAGCTCTTCTAGGAATGATTTATTTATTCAACAGAGCAAGAATCAGGAATTGTGGGAACACGGATTTATTCTTACCGAAGCATGTTAGAAATAATGGCCATTATATTCATTCCAGGCTCAGACCTTCGTTGTACTAACCTATTCCACTGTTCCACGTGAGACCACCTTCTGCCTCTGACAAAGCTCATTCAACTAGCTGGACTAGAAAGAGTAATATTAGCCATAAACTCTGCCTCCCCAATTATTGTGCATATTCATTCCTCAAGTACAGGTCTACCCCTGGTATTTGTGGGAAGCATATTGGGCTCACATTAGTTGTGCAGAAAGAAAAAAAAAAAAAGAAAACAAACCCATCAGGAATTCAGGATGTCTATGATTTATTCCCAACTCTACCACTGAATAATTTGCTGACCTTGCCCATTTCAGTTCTTTGGAATAGCCTCTAACTCCTTCAGCTACAAAACAGGGATCTGAACTAGGTCTCTTAGAGATATAGGATTTTGAGTGTGCTATAGGCTGACTTGTGACACCCCCCCCAAAAAATTTCATACTCTGAAGCTCAATACCCCAGATCCTCAGAATGTGACTGTACTTGGAGACAAAGATGACTAAATTAAGTTAAGGTTGTTATGGTGGGTCCTAATCCAATCTGACTGGTGTTCTTATAAGAAGAGGGCTTTGGGACACACAAAGACCATCCAAGGATGCACACTCACAGAAGAAAGACCATGAGAGGACACAGCAAGAAGATGGTCATCTGCAAGCCGAGGAAAAGGTCTTAAGAAGAAACTAATCCTGTCAACCCTTTGTTCTTCAACTTCCAACTTACCAAACTGTGAGAATCAATTTCTGCTGTTTAAGCCACACAGTCTATGATATTCATTATGTCAGCCTTAGCAAAGTAGTAGGAAGTAGAATGACAGAATAGTGTTCACAAAGCTATGCTAGCCAAAAATCTCATAACTGCTCTGCTGAAAAGCACTACCTGGCTGGACAACTCCTTCAGCACTACACATACTGCTTTGAAGTGGTATTGCATTGTATTTAATTCATAATATTATTAATTTGAATTCTCCGCAGTGACTACCACAGTCTCTTGCACAGCCTTCAGTAGTTGTATTTTTTAATTGATCTTATCCTACCCCACCACTATTTCTTCTTACCTGTGAAATGAGTTCCTTTAAAAAAAGTCTTTTAATGGGATGCGTGGGTGGCTCAGTCAGTTAAGCATCATAATTCTGCTCAGGCCATGATCTCATGGTCTGTGGGTTTGAGCCCCATGTCAGGCTCTGCTAACAGCTCAGAGGCTGGAGCCTGTTTCAGATTCTCTTTCTCCCTCTCTCTCTCTGACCCCCTTCCACTCATGCTCTCTCTCACTCTCAAAAATAAAAAGTAAAACTGAAAATAAAATATAAATATCTTATGCACCACTTGGTCAACCACAAATATTGCTCATGTCTATGACAAGTGTAGCCCAAGAATAAACAAATGTCCATAAATACATATGAGAAAAACTTCACATTGTTACTATACATGTCTGAAGCAGACAGTCAAGTACAGAGCAAAAGCATATATATGTGTCAGACCATTTATTAAAACCTTGTTTTCAAAATGGGTTATTTTGGATATTTAATATCCTAACACCCATTAACTGCATTAAATCCTAATGTAACTCCTAACATTTAGGAGTCATTGTGAGAGATATTCCAGCACTACATAAATTCTTTTTCTTTTTTCACACAGGGTACATGAGAGCTATCATATATACATGTCCTTATAGCTAACTATCTTCCCAAAATCCTTCATTTTACTTCCCAGTACAATCATTTTGATTTCAGAACAGATCTGGTCTAACCTGCAGTATCTCTAGTGAGCGTTGTTTATCAGTAGATGAAATTCAGATGTTCATACTTACAATGGGATATACCCATTCTTTTCCTTCATGGTTGGCTTTTCATTCACAGCTTATGGGTTATGGCTGTGAGATGCAAATAAAATTTTTAGCTTAATTCTTTGGGATTCCAAAAGACTTATAACAGTTCAAAAACACTTCACCTGTTTCTTAATAGCCTTTTTCTTAAAAAGATTTCAGAAATATTTGACTCTATGCAAGGCTAACAATTTGTCATAAATTAACAGATATAGAGCCAACCAACAATTGATCAATGCTTAGCAAGTGACCCGTAGAATAATTGCAGAAATTCAGTTGATTAATATGGCATTAGAGAAGAATGTTATATATACACAATATCCAATAAATATGGTTTTCTTATGACCTAATTATTAATTTTCATATTAACTACTATTTTCTCTGGAGATAAGACATATATGAAATTATTATTGTCATTATGAATATTATTATCATATTATTAAATTGTTGTTTCGTTTAAAATAAAGCCTTTTCAGTTTTTTAGCATGGATCTTAAACATTAACATCACCTGGAAACTAGAAACACAGAACCTCAGGCATTGCCTCAGATTATCTGAATGAGAGTCTTCATTTTTAACAAGACTTCCAAGTGCTTAGTCTGCACTTTTGTGTCTGAGAAGCACTCAGTGAAAGGATTCAGTCTTGATATTTAATAAAAGGCCCTGTAATTTTCATTACACATATCTCCACATTTAAATATAGAAAATTACAGGAAGAAGGGTGGCTGGGTGGCTTAGTCAGTTTCAGCATCTGACTCTTGATTTTGGCTCAGGTCATGATCTCATGGTTCATGGGACCGAGCCCCACAACAGGCTCTTCCCTGACAGCCAGGATGCTGCTTGGGATTATCTCTCTTTTTTTTTCTGCCCCTCTGTGACATGCACATGTGCTCCCTCTCTCAAATAAACTTTAAAAATATTAAAGGACTACTTTAGAAAGATAATTTAAAAATTAATGCTAAGACAAAAGATGTTCATCATGGTTAAATTATCTGTAAGCATCTAATATTAAATACAACTTTGTAATCTAGTTTATATAATTCACATACAATTACTGCAAGATATAAAACAAAGCTTCTTCAATAAAATTAAGACAGCAACAATTTTGTCTCTGTCTTTCTCATACTACACAATGAAGAGAAATTACTGACAAATACAGTAAATCTGTGGATGATCTCATCCTCCCCTTTATACCATTTAACATCTATCCCTCTATGACATTAGAGCTTAATCTCTTTAAAAAATATATTTTAAAGTAAAAAATGTTATATTGCCTCTGTATCTATATTTATCATAGTACTTTTCCTTTTATTCTTTCAGGAATGACATATTATAAGTTAATATACTGAACATTTCTCATCTTTGCAAGTATGAGGAAGGAGGTGAAAATGGGTTAGATTTACTATTTATACTAAGAATGAATGAACATTTTTTTTGTCTGTCATATTCCTGGAAAGCCAAATGACTAGTTGTAAAAATGGCTGCTATTTGGGGTGGGGGTCTTTTTCTCCTTTTACAATGAAAAATTTTTAAATATCAGAAAGTTTTATAGTTATAAACTATATATATTCATATAAAAACACACATCAAACAATCAAAAACGTCATTCCTGTTTTGGTTCTCTGTTTTGCTCTTGTTTGTTTCTTTTTTACTCTTTAGTATGCTCTAAGTCTCAGAAAATGCTTTTCTGGTATTTTAAGTAATTTTGTTTCTAATTTATCTCCCCCTATAGATCATTTTGAATATGTTGAGAATTGCATGCATTTGTGTAACTGGGTGGGCATAGTTGTGTGTGACATGGCCAGGGAGAGAGCAGGGTTGGAGAGAAGATGGTTAGCGAATTTGACAATATAAATATAGAATATTGACATTGGCTAAAGGATTAAAGACTCCACTAGTCAAAGCAACAATATGAAATAGCTAAATAACTCTCATATACATAGATGACATAATTAGTTAATGATCAAACCACAACTAAATTCCAGTCTCTTAATTCCTAATCCTGAGAACCTTTATATTGCTTTAATCTTTGTAGGCCTTGATTTCTTTAATCTCTAAGAAGGAAAGTAGAAAAGAGGAAGAGGCCTTAACTACCATCAAGGTTTTACTCTCATTTTATGATCCTGCAAAGTTAATGAAATTGTAACTTCCAACTAAAGAAGATGAAAGCTAAGTTTTCCGAGGCACCAACTCTTTATCATGCCATCTATTTAAAAAATAATAACAATGCTTCCTTGTTTAATGAATTCATCTTACTAATTGTCACTAATATCAATTCCTTTTGACTAATGGATAATTTACAGCTGAAAATAATTAAATAATTTGTCCAAGGTCTAATAGTTATAATTAGTAGATCAATAATTTAAACCCAGGTCATTAAATCAGGCACTAAAGGCCATGTTTTTCCCATTACTTCTACCTGCTTTGTATGAATATCAGCCCAGCTTGCAAGACAAAATAATACTGTGGAAGTGTGGGAGGTACAACTGGAGTTTCAATTGCCCAATCCATTCACTCTCTCATTAAATATTCAAGTGTCTTCTATGTGCCAGTAAGTGTTAGGTGTTGTGAGTAATATGAAGATACATGACAAACATCTTACCTTTAAGAATGCTATCATTTTGGGGCGCCTGGGTGGCTCAGTCGGTTGAGTGTCTGGCTTTGGCTCAGGTCATGATCTCACGGTTCGTGGGTTCAAGCCCCGCATCGGGCTCTGTGCTAACAGCTAGCTCAGAGCCTGGAGCCTGCTTCCGATTCTGTGTGTGTCTCTCTCTCTGACCCTCCCCTGCTCGTGCTGTCTCTCTCTGTCTCTCAAAAATAAATAAAAAACATTTAAAAAAATTTAAAAAGAATGCTATCATGTAGGGGCACCTTGGTGGCTCAGTTGGTTAAGCACTGGGCTCTTAATTTCAGCTCAGGTCATGATCTCATGGTTTGTGAGATTGAGCCCCACATGGGGTTCTGTGCTGACAGAATGAAGTCTACATGGGATTCTCTCTTTCCCCCTCTCTCTGTCCCTCCGCAGCTTGTGTGCTTCCACTTGCTCACTGTCTCTCTCTCTAAATAAATATATATATAAAAAGTTGTCATGTAGTAAATTTCTCTGGATGGATGACAAGCCAGTAGTATCAATGCATGGGAGTATTTTAGACTAGGGATTGTCAACCTATAGCCCAATAGCCGAATCTAGCCTGATGGTTTTGTTCTATTAAAATTAAGTTTTAATAAAGGTTTATCTATGGTTGCTTTCATGTGACCACAGCAGAGTTGAGTAGTTACTAGAGACATTACAATACATACAGCCTATATTTACTATCTGGTGCTTCTGACCGGGTCAGTTTGGTCAAGGTCACAGTCTCATTGTTCATGGGTTTCAGTCCCCAGATCAGGCTTTGCACTGATGGTGGTGTGGAGCCAACTTCAGATTCTCTGTCCCTCTCTCCCTGTCCCTCCCCACTCATGTTTTTTCTCTCTCTCAAGAAAAAAATATATATGTGTGTGTATACATATATACATGTATGTGTGTGTGTGTGTGTGTGTGCTATATATGGCCCCTTAAGAGAAACTTTCTAAACCCTTTACTAGATCATATTGTGACCTGAATTAGGCATATATCTTCTAATTTCCCCTGTCAACATACATGATATATATCATTTTCTGAAAACATTTTCATATCTTATATTTGAACACATGCCTTCTTATGTAAATCTGCTCTCAGATTCAATAGCTACATAAATTTGTTTATCTAATGATATTAAGTATAGACTACTTTTATAAAACATTAAGAAAACTTTTAAATGTATAAACAAATGTCTTTTTATATGCAAATTGTTGTTTTATATGTGCTTTGTATATGCACTTTAAAATCAGAATCATATATTTTTTGTCTTATTGTTCTCTTACTGTTATATTATGAGAATTTCTCCCAAAGAACTACACTTTTTTATCATAATGCAATTCCAGAATAATCAAACTTTTACATATATATATATATATATATTAAACCTATTTATATCTTATTATATATGTGATGATATATAATGATATATATCTCTTTAAACATACATACCATTAAGCTTACATATATTTCAAAAATTATATATATACATATATAATATATACATGCACACATGAGAGAAAGAGGGAGAGTGAAGAGAAGAAACAGATAATCATACTGACTCTAACTTTGAATATTACTCATGCTTTGTAAGTTCAAGTTCATATTAGGTATATAAAGTCCAAAGTAAAGAGAAGCAAAGTGGATTTTCTCCATGAGTCACACAAATAAAATCAAGGTAGATATATTTAAGTCAGGTTAGATATATTTAAGTTGGGTTAGATATACAACTGTACAGAAGAGTCAAGCATATGGTGAACAGAGAAATACTAAAATATTGTTAAAGTCAACCACACTGAATTTTTAAGTTGAATAAACTACAAGATTGTGATTCTTACAAGGAAAATACTGTTCTGTGTTTCTGTCTAAATTCTCTTTCCACATGAACTACCATTTATCTCTCATTTTTCTCTTCTCTCATCTGCTATTTATACTTCCCTTTAACTACTGTAAGTCAGTTGTTAGCAATTCTTCTTCTCAACACACACTATTGAAAGGCTTTTTGTTTAGGCTGACATACATAAAATGTTTATGGATGACGCCCAAATAAAATACAAGCATGCTCAGTTAGTTAGCAGATCACATAGCTCCTTATACCACCTGAACTGATGTTTAAAATGTCAAGAGACAATAATGTAGGAATTTTAAAATCCTTATGAAACCGCTAATATATCCATTCTTGTCAATAGCACCAATATAACACTCAGCAAATAATGTTGCAATTTTTGTATTGCTAATACAAATTCAATGCATTGCTTTCTCTTCAACAGTCACACAAGTAACACATTACCATTTTATAGGTCTTCAAAACACCTTTTCATGACTGCTCTTTTATGTTAGATCATATGTAACAATATACTCTGAATCAATAATTACAGTGAACACTTTTGCATTTGACAACCTTTCTATTTACATAAAATGAAATATATCAGTGACTTTTTAGAAAGTTTGTCCAAATGCATGCTCTCTTACTCTGTAATAAAATTTGAGTTGTTGTTTCATGAAATTAGGGAGATGTGTAAAATGTGGGAAACAGTGCAAGATTTTATAGGAAAGCACCACCCAAAAAAGGCTGTGATAGTGTGAGTGATGTATCTATTTAACAACAATGCAATATCATATTGTCACAAAATCCTCAAAAGGAGGCAAAAGCAAGTGTCATTGGATAGGGTTCTTGTTAAAGATGCACAAAATACATTACAGTATTGTAATCATTTTTATATGAATATTTTTGGGTTGTGGAATGAATCATCTGAGTTTCTATGATTTCTTATGGGAAAATACACTTTGATATATAAGTTGTTTGGATTATAAGCATGTTTCTGGAATTAATTATGCTCACAAACCAAGGTTTTACTGTACTTGTATGAGAAGCAAAGAAAGTGCGCTTCAGAGGCAGCCTCTCTAACTTTATGTGGCGATTACATGCCATCCCTCCAAAGCAAGGCAAAAAATTCTGACAAACACTATTTTTACAATCTCTTCTTAACCACTGCAGTGAAAAGAAAGTGGCTTTCAAACTTTCAAAGTCCCAGATTCAATTAAAAATAAAACAGAGCCGTTCCCTAGAGCTAAGAAGTGTCCGTTATTGAGCTAGCACATCAACAAAGAATAAAACTACCCAAAGAATGAAAATTAGGATATGGGAAGACAGATAGAAAAAAAGTTTAAAATTTCTACCACAAACAGCTACTTGAGGAAACTAGTTTTATATCTATCTATTTGAGTTATCTACCATTCTTTCTTAACATTCTTTTTTATGTTTATTTTTGAGAGAAACAAAGAGACAGAGAGCAAGTGGGGAAGGAGAGGTGCAGAGAGAGAGAGGGAGACACAGAATCAGAAGCAGGCTCCAGGCTCTGAGCTGTCAGCACAGAGCTCGACATGAGGCTTGAACTTACAAACTGTGAGTTCATGACCTGAGCCAAAGTGGGACTTAACCCACTGAGACACTAAGGTGTCCCTGAGTAATCTACCATTTCTAGAAGGAATTCAGATAGTGTATTGACAATAATTAATATGGCTATAATTTCTAGTTCTAATTCTGTCTTTCATTTAACTTCTTGCCATAATTTTATTGTGTACACAATGGAATTTGCAAGTAAACTTTTCATAATGGCAAAATCTTGGACTGATTTTCCCTCCTTATTCACATGATTTCCTAAATCAGTTCATAAAGTCTCCTCATTTTATATGCCCTCTTTATTCAAATTACTCCTAAATGAATATCTGATTAAACCTCTTCTCTCTTTGATTATCAACTTGAGATGTGTCCAGTCAACTTACATAACACAAATTCTTGCCTACCTTTTCGTTTTCTCACTTGCTTAGAACACTGACAACCACTCAGTAGATAGACTCCAAATATTAACACCTTACTTTACTCCTCTTTTTTCTTCAGACCTCATATGGCAGTGGCAACTAACTTTCTACTAATGACCAATTTGTCACCTTGTACAGTGGAGTTATTATGAAAACATGGCTGCCCAAGGAGCAAATTATATATGAGGCAGGCCCTATGCATATAATTTGGGGTGCCTTGGCTCATTTTCATCAGTAGAAAGTGATCTTTCTTGGAAAGAATGCTTGAGAGGTAACACTTGCCTTCTCCATTCTTTCTTTCTCCACCAGCAAGCTGGATGTCAATGGTGGAGCCACCACAGAAGCCACATGTTGAAGTTAGCAGGGCCTCCATCAGCTTGGCTCCTTGCATGACTGCGTAGGAAGCACTACTGCAACTACCAGTATCACTCACACACTGACCAAAATCATCCACTGAACAACATGAAACTTTACTTGTCATAACTCACTGCTAAAATAGACTGTGTGTTATAATAGCGAGTGTCACAATATGCAACATAATTCATATCTAACTCAACAGCAAATCCTTAAAATCAGATCCCAAATCCAAACACCTCTCTCTACTTGCACTGCCACGAGAGGGACACAATTGTCCAAGCCACTATTCATTTCTGACTATATTACTGCACTTGTGTAGTAAGTGGTCTCCTTGCTTTAACTTTTGATTTTGTTGAGTATCCATTCAGTAGCTAAAGTGTCTATTTTTAAATTTTTTAAGTTTATTTATTTTAAGAGAGAGAGAGAGCACAAGCGGGGGAGGGGCAGAGAGATGGGGAAGAGAGAGAATCCCAAGCAGTTGCTTCAGATTCAGCACAGAGCCCGATCCAGGCTAAAACTCACAAACCGTGAGATCATGACCTGAGCCTGAGTCGGACACTTAACCGACTGAGCCACCCAGAAACCCAAGTGGTTCTTTTAAAACAGAAATAGGCTCATGTAACTTTTCAGCTTGAAATAGTTCAATGGATTTCTAGTATATTTGGAATACATCCCAATTTCTTACATTATTTCAAGGCCCTCTGCTATATCTACCCTATCACTCCTTTCATATCTTTTCACTTCCAACTAATCTTCAAACACACCACACAGCACTCTAGATATTTGCATCTGCTAAGTCCTCTTTAGAGAACTCCCTTTCATCAGGTACTTACACAACTTGTGTCCTCATTTCATTCATATCCCTGCTCCAATCTCACTTTATTAGAAAGGAATTCACTGATAAAATGGCACTCATCTCCTTATGCAGCACACTATCTCCTCACCCGTGTTTTTTTCTTATTTGTACTTTTTTCCACTTAATGTGTATTACTTACTTATTTTTTTTCTATTGTCCCCTGTAGAACATGAGGAGTGTGAGTCACCTGCCTTTAAAAAGATCTCCTAACAAATACCAATGACATGGTTAACATCCCTGGAAAATGGATATTGTGGTAGAAAACTACACATTTCTGCTTCATTTGTTGAATGAATGAACTAGCCAGATTAGGAATTAATATCTTAACATGTTGCAGATCATATTGTATTGAAATTAATAAACTAATATTAAAAGTAATTGAATTAATTATTCAAATTAGTATTTTTGTTTCTGCTTAAGAATATTTACCTTCAGAGGTTCTCTTTTTTAACCTTTATTATATAGTAGATATTCTCAAATAAAAACATTTAGATCAACTGTCAATAATTTGAATCATAGTCTTCTTTAATATATCAACTTTTTAAATGGATAATATAGAAAATAAGGGACTTTTTATAACATTGAGCATATCTCTATTTCTTATTTATTGTGTTAATCTTATTTTTCTACACAATTTCAAAATATAGTATAAAATCTTATGTTCATATCAATACATCCTGAAAGAGAATTTGACAATAGCCAATACCCATTCATGATAAACAAACAAACAAACAAAAAACTCTCAGCAAGTTAGAAAAAGGGAAACTTCCTCAACCTGAGAAAGCACATCTATAAAAGCCTACAGCTAATATCATAATTCAATGAGAGAATCTAGATGCTGTTTCACTAAAATTAAGAACAAGTTTCAAAACCATACTAAAGCCTTGGATAATATAACACAAGAAAAGCCTAGCAAAAATAGTACAGGAAAAGGAAGTAAAAGTATTCAGACTTGGAAAGAAGAAATAGAACTGTTTGCAAACAGCATGACTGTCTATATAAGAAATCCAAAAGAAATGACAAATAATCTTCTGGAAATAAATCTGCTGTAATAAATTACAGCAAAGTTATAAGACACATAGTAATATACAAAAGTCGATTGTTTTCTTATATACCAGCAATGGAAAATTGGAGTTTGAAACAAACAAACATAATGCCATTTATATTAGCAAACACAGAAATGAAATACTCAGGTATGAATCTACCAATGTATAAGCACAATCTCTCTGAGGAAAACCATAAAATCTGATAAAAGAAATAAAAGAAGACCTAAGTAAGATATAAAAGAATATCTAAATATATGTCATGCTCATGTATCAGAAGACTCAATATTGCTAACATCAAAGTATATTCCATAAATTGTTAAATTTCACTGAAATTAAAAATGTCTACTCTGTGGACAACAGGCAAAAGAATGAAAAGACAAACTATGGATCAGAAGCCAATCTTTGCAAAACACATATTTGGTAAAATGCTAGTGGATAAATTATACAAAGAACTCTTAAAACTCAATAATTAGGAACAACTCAATTAAAAAATGGGGACAATATTTGAATAGACATCTCACAGGAGACATTATACAGGTGGCAGATGAACATATTAAATGATGCTCAACATCATATGTTATTGGAAACAGCAAATAAAAAAACAATGGGATTTCACTACACACTTATTAAAATGTTTAAAATTTGAAGCAGTGACAACATCAAATGCTGGCAAGGCTGTAGAGGCACTCCCGTTCACTGCTGGTGGGCACACAAAATATTACAGCCACTTTGGAAGACAGTTTGGAAATTTCATACACAATTCTCTCTCTCTCTCTCTCTCTTAAATTTCTTTCTCTTAAATTTATAATTTAAGAGTAAGAAATCAAAGTGTTCATCTGTTTTTTTCTAAAAGGGTTAAATTCAGTTACTTTAAACCAGAACACTGTTTCATTTGTTTTTTTGAGGATACTACTAATATCACTCTGATAATCAGATGTAATATCCAGAACAGATAACCAGAAGTAATAACAAACAGTAATTAAATTTACAACCACATAAAAATATTCTAAAAGGTCTAGAAATTTCCTTCTAAAGGTTTTGAGACCTCATTTTCAGAGCCTGACAAACTAAACAGGAAATAAAAAGTCAATATATAAAAGTTTGACTTATTCTCCCAAGTTTATTCTTCCCTGTTTAGAGGTTTTTCTGTTTCTGATGATTCCTAAAGTAGCCTTTCACCTTTGAGAAGGCGACTCCATGATGCTGATTGCTCTTCCATGTACATGAGTGGGACTGCTTGCTTGGGATACTCACGCCAAGCTGCCAGTGATTGTGGAGCCAAGAGAGAAACAGAATGGAGCTCTCACTTTTCACCATGTAGACTTCCACTTATTCCATCAGTAGCCAAGAGGCACCCCACAGCCTGAGCCATACTGTCCAGCTTAATCTCTCCAGAGGATAAAACTCCTGAATCCTTTTGGAGTAAGAAGTAGAGGATAATGTCCTGGTTGTGAAGAGGGGAGATTGGAATTGGGGTTCTACCAACTTCTTATACAAGTTTATTTTACTACTTATTCATTTATTTGGTGGGGGAGGGGGCAGGGAAGGGCAGAGAATTCCTGAGAGGGACAGAGAATCCCAGGCAGGCAGCACATGTGGGGCTTGATCCAACAAACAAGACATCATGCCCTGAGCCAAAATCAAGAGTCAGATGTTTAACTTACTGAGTACCCTGACTGAGCCACCCAGGCGCTCCTTTTTATACAATTTTTAACCAGTCTTTCAACTCAGCAAGGCTCCCTCTTCCTTGCCTCATATATCCACCAACACACATGTATTTCTTTCCCTTCCACATAGTCCTCTATTAAGCTTCTCAGTCCAAAATATCTAACCCCAGACATTTAAAAGCACCAATCTAAGTAACTCTAGTAATAGTAGTAGTAGTAGTAGTAGTAGTAGTAGTAGTAGTAATAAATAAGTAGCTAAAATGACAATGAGAATATGGCACATAAAAATCTATGACATTCAGCCAAAAGGATAATCTCAGAAAAATATTACCAACATTTTAATTATTAGAAAATATGATTATAAAACAAATTATGATTCATCTTAAGAAGTAATAACAAAAATAATAAGAAAAGATTCAAAATTATACATATACTAAAATTGAAAGCATTAGTCTAGGATAACCCAATGTTATAGTTTATATTTCTAACTCTCAACTTTCATCTGAGCTCCAGAATCCCATTTCTAAAGGTCTACTCAATATTGCTCCCTGGATAGTTGGTAACATCTGTAACTCTATAGGTCCACAAATAAACTCATTACCTTCTCTTCAAAAACGTGCTGCTTTTATTATATTCACTGTCATGTTAATGTCCTAAGCACCCAATCAGCTTCTCACGTTGAAAGCCTCCAAATCATCTTCAGCTCATCCTCTTCTTTATGTCATGGAGACCAAATTATTAACCACATGCGCCTCATTCAACAACTAAAATCTCCCTTGAATCTGAATGATTACTTTTCACACAATTATTGCAAAACACAACTGCCTCTAGATTTTCTCCCTTCTCCCAAAAGACCACCTGTGCTCTCTAAATAAAACAGAGCTGGTTTTGTCACCTCTACTTAAAAAAGAAGAAAAGAAAGAAAGAAAAAAAGAAAAACAAATTTGGCTGGAAAAAACATGCATGCACATAAGTACACACACACATACAGACAATGTTTCTAGTATTCATTCCTCATTCTATAAAAAAGTATTTAGGATCTGTTATAAGTCTGATTTCTAACTTAATATGATTCTTTGATTCTAGTTCTTTATAGATTCTCAGAGCTCTTTGACATGCACACTCAGCTTTTGTAAAACAAGACTGCTTACTATTCTCTGACTCTCTTGTATGTGTAATGAAAAAAAAAAAACACCTTTTTCTTCCCTTTTCTCCTTCTGGCCACATTTAATTCATTCCTGCAGGCCTAGTTCACTTTCATGTCTTCAAGAATTCTTCTTGTCCATTACTCAGTCTTAATCTTTCTTTTGTTTGAAGCCAAATTGTAACACCTATGTGTGCACAAATTGTCTATAATATATACATTTCTCTATGAAGATACAGATTGCATATTTCTCAACTTTATGTCTCCCCAGAGGTTCCAGCACAGGTACATGGGCCATGATGATTAGTACTCAAGATATGTTTTAGTTAGAGGCCAATAATTAAGGATATAATCTTAATAGTTTTAAAATGTAAAACAATTGCTGCTAACAATGACCACAGCCTATTAAGAAAAATGTAAAATCTTGAGATTTTAATCTGTCTGCAAGCTCACAAATTAACCTGCCTCCGTTTCATGGGTAGAGGAAAGAGACCCCACACTCCTGAATCAGAAACAAAGTATTTGATTTCTCATATCAACAGCGGTAGTCACATCATCAGTACCAGCCCCAGTTCTCCAAACTCCAATATCTACCCAGAGGGCCAGGTGATGCTGCAGATGAAGTGGATTATTGTAAAGGAAGAATTCTCATTTTAGGGATCTCCAATCTTTTGTTGTGAACAGAGAGCTTACTCAAAATTTGTCCTGAAGAGATTATCTTTATTACTCTATCAGGAAATATCTGTTCTCTGTCTTAGAGGGACACATGGCTTCTGTATTTCAAGGCTATTTACAAACATCCTTGAAAAGTTAATCCAGGGCAAAGGTGGTCAGTGGCTCTGCTCACAAGATATTCAGAAGACCAAGAAACCAACTGAGAATTGTCTCCTACCATCTATTTATATCCATAATGTTTTGATTCATGCAGAAGGGCAATTACAGATGTAGGAAACAAGAAATCTTTGGAGTACAAGATTAGAACTATCATTCAGTCACTCACTTATTCAATTAATATTTATTGGATGCCCATTATGGACCAGACCCTGATCAAAGTTGTGATACAAGACAGTGTTTCAACCTTCTTAAAATTTACATTCTACAAAGAGGTGACTAGAGAATAAACAGGTAAGACATATGTGTATATTAGATGGTGATAGAATTTGTGAGGATTAAAAACAGGGTAAAGGAATACAAAGGAACAAATAGATACGTATTTAATTTGGATGAGAGTGGGGAACTCTCTGATTAATCTTGTAGGGGAAGCATTTTACTTAAAAGGACTGAGGTTCAAAGCCCAAAAGTAGAGTATGCTTGGCGTATTTAAGGAATATTACAGAGGCCAATGCAGTTGCACACAGTGAATGATGAAGTCAGGAACTGGTAAAAAATGATATTAAGAAGTAGGTGTTGGGGAGATCATTAAGGCCTTACAAGTCATTGAAAGACTATGGGAGTTATTATGATATGGGAGCCATTGGGAGGCTTTGAGCAGAAAACTAAAAATGATCAGACATTAATTTGTAAAGGATTGTGTTGAATCTAGGCTAGATGAGAGGATTGGAAGCTAGGAAATCGGGAGTTGACTGCAATAGTCCGGATGAGACACGATGGTGTTTGGATTAGTGTTCTTTGTGGTATATGTGCTGAGCTGTTGGATTTGAATTATATATTTAAAATTGATCTGGCAAGATTTTCTCAGTTTGCATGAGAGAAAAAGGAGAGTCAGCTTGATTCCAAAGTCTGTAGTCTACTCAATTATAAGCAGGAAGTTATTGCATAATCACCCATTTTAATCATATTCTTATACTTTGTACTATATATTTCTGAAGGTATAGTTGTTCAATATTATCTAATCATATTTGTTTTTTTTTATTAAATTACCAGAGGTCATCAAACTACCTAGAAAGCTCAGAACAAACTTTATTAAGTGTAGGATGTCCTAGATTCTAATCTTCAGGTTGAAATATACAAATATTTCAGCCTGAGTATTATCATACTTACTGTATTTTTGCTGCCATTAAACATATGGCTCTTTGACACATTTTTGCAGGACACAATTTGTCAAATAAATTATCTTTATCAATTTTTTGTATATTTACCAATCTCAGAGGCTAAAAATCATAGGTTTTATCACCTTAATCTCATTTCTATATAGAGCATATGTTCATCCTAACAAAATATAAACTGTCAAAATATTTTTCCATCAAACAGATATCTTGTAAAGCAAAGACATAGAATTTCAAGGGGTTAAGTAATTCTAAATTTATAATGAGCCCTGAGCAAAGAAAGTACATACTGTCCCACTAAAAGCACTTTTCCTTTAAAAAACAAAATCAGCTTTCCACACATTGTTGCTCAGTTATTCTGTGGATGTATAAGAATTTTTTTAGATACTCAAAGCTTCTATTTCCATTGGTAGATACTACTTCTGTGTCAGTTCGGTGCCTTTGAAAAGTAGAAGCCAAGGGGCACCTGGGTGGCTCAGTCAGTTAAGCATCCAACTCCAACTGAGGTCATGATCTTGTAGTTCATGAGTTCTAGCCCCGAGTCAGGCTCTGGGCTGAGCCTGCTTCAGATTCTGTGTCTCCCTCTCTCTGGCACCCGTCTCTTGTGCTCTTCCTGCCTGCCTGCCTCTCTCCCTCTCTCTCAAAACAAGTGAATATTAATTTAAAAAAAAAGTAAAAGCCAAAATAGGATTGATGAGCAAGAGACTTATAGAGTAATCCTTGGCAAAAGACGCTAGACACAGGGCAAGGGAAAGCAGGGAAAGCCTTCAGACTATAATGCATACCTGACACTTGTGAATAGGTGTAAAGGCAGGAGGACTGGGTGGAAAGCACTTCAATCTGCACTTCATTCCAGTTCTGAGAGTCTCATACAGGCCAACGGGGAGTCCCTGAGCAAAGACTGTCCAACAGTTGTCCTGCGCTGAGCAGGAATTACGTGGCTCTGGTCCCACTGTCACGCTACAACAGTGGGTGGAAGCAGTTGGGAGGAAGCATGGCTCTGCCAGGAATGTCACAGTGGATCCAGGGAAGCTTAAACTACACTCCTTAAGCCACATTCTCTTGAAGGGATTGCTGATCATTGTACGCTATAGCTGCCATGGCCTCTGATTGGAGTCAACACATATTCTTCTTGAAACCTCAGGTTACATTGAGATAAATCCTTCATTACTTCTTCAAGTACTTTCTTCTGCTAATGGAGTCAACGAAGTAACAGTTATAGCTTCACTTGGGTATGAACTAAGGAAACTTGGCATAATCAATTAACAAAAATAATTTAGAACCACATCCCTGGGACTAAATGAAATTTGTTTCACAGAGTGATGACTAAACACAACTTCTTCACTGGTATGTGTTAAATCATTATCTCCAGGCACATTCTCCTAAAATAACTGATTTCTGCAGTTGAAATTTATATTTCTTTAACAGATTTGTGTCTTCTGATTCTCATGTGGCCACTGTGCTCTTATGTTATATAATAAATTTTGAGATACATTTTGTGCAAGTTACTTTTTCATCATCAAATCTTCCTTAATCTCACACTGTAAAAATTCACTTTCATTTTTCTTATTACTTACTGATGGCAAATAGGTTTATTACAATATAAAAAGCATTAGAAAACATTAAAATTAAGAGTTGTAGGTTTATTCCTCAGCAGTGAGCATAAGCAGATTTCTTTCTATACTACGTGACTGCTTAGCTTTTATTTTTCATATACATTTCGTGGGCGCCTAACCTGTCATTTAACAAAGTTTCCGGGGATCCCACTGACTGCTGGCCTTTGGATTTTTTGCATTTGCAGACCCACGTATGGTTCGTACGAACTAGCCAGTACACACACAGCTGGGAGGCCTGCAATAGCGTCCAGTTCTCTCCACACGGCCATAACCCGGAGAGCGGTCCCTACTTCTCCTACGTAGGCACCTTGCCTTCAGTTTGAGTGCTTACTGTATGCTATCTCGAAAGAAAGGGTTTAGTTAGAGTAAATATGGTCAGGAAAAGAGAGTAAGTTATTTTTTCAGATTAAATCATGTGTTGGAATGAGAATTCTGTTCATTGCATATAAATATCACAAATTAGTAAGTAATTTTAAGCCCAAGGCTAGAAGTACATGGGGAAGGTCTCACAAACCTATCTCAGATTAATTTTTAATTTAAAATCTTGTAGTAAACTTTATTATTTTTGATAGAGAGAGAGGGAGATACAGAATTGGAAGCAGGTTCCAGGCTCTAAGCTGTCAGCAGAGCCTGATGAAAGGCTTCAACTCATGAACCTCGAGATAATGACCTGAGCCAAAGTCGGACACTTGACTAACTGAGCCACCCAGGTGCCCTTCAGATTATTGTAATGCAACAGTTAAAAGTAGTAACTCATTGTTTAAAAGTGAATAATTCAGGTAGTGCCTGGGTAGCTCAGTCGGTTAGGTGGCCAACTTCAGCTCAGGTCAT
The DNA here is from genome assembly GCF_006229205.1 of Suricata suricatta. Taxonomy (NCBI): domain Eukaryota; kingdom Metazoa; phylum Chordata; class Mammalia; order Carnivora; family Herpestidae; genus Suricata; species Suricata suricatta. Next base: position 35,736,747 of record NC_043704.1, on the reverse strand, counting down.
GATCTCGCATTTCCTGAGTTCTAGCCCTGAGTCAGGCTCTGTGCTGACAGCTCAGAGCCTGGAGTCTACTTCCGATTCTGTCTCTCTCTCTCTCTCCCTCTCTCTGCCCCTCCCCTGCTCATGCTCTGTCTCCCTGTCTCTCAAAAATAAATAAACGTTTGAAAAAAATTTTTAAATGAAATATTCAGGAAAAATCCTAATAAAAACAGTACAATGAGACAACATAGACAAAGATGCTCTCTGGTGAACTGAGTAATACAGTCACTCTAGATGCCACTATTGTTTTGGGACAAGAAATTTATATACTCTAATAATTGAGGATGACTTCCATCACTACCCATAGGAAAGGGGGAATTAAGCAACATAAACAATGCTGCCAAGTTCTGAACTAAAACTTTTACTCTGGAAAGAAAACGGAAAGTCAATCAGAAAATCCTAACAATTGAAAGGCATTTAGAAATGAGTGGTGTGTTGGGGCGCCTGGGTGGGTCAGTCGGTTAAGTATCCGACTTCAGCTCAGGTCAGCTCAGGTAATGATCTCATGGTTCATGGGTTCGAGGCCTACATCAGGCTATGTGCTGACCTACTCAGAGCCTGGAGCCAGCTTCAGATTCTGTGTTTTCTCTCTCTCCCTGCCTCTCCCCCACTCATTCTCTCTCTATGTTAAATAAATAAACATTTTTTAAAAATTTAAAAAAATGAGTGTCATGTTAAGGTGTGTCAAGTGTGTGAGTTTTGGGCCAAGCATTCCTGGATTTTAATTCTTCTTCCTCTTCCCCAGACACCGGAGAAAGTGAATTTACTCCCCCCAGCTTCAAAGTCTTTATACATAACATGAAACAACAATGACAACAGTAAGGCTGTTGCAATCTATAAGCAGATAATTCTCCTGACACTAATTTGTAGTTGTAGAAAATATTAGAGTGCATAAGTACAATTTTATAATCTGTAGTATTAGCAGTTGTTGAATACAATCAGAAAGGTTGCATTTAGGGAATTTTAGACCATTTTAGATTTAGATATTGCTATTTCTTTTTCCATGATTAAAAAAAGAAGCTAGTGCAGGCAAAAAAAAACGTTATTAGCATCATTAAGGAGTATGATAAAAATCGAATACAGTATAAGTGCCCTTGAGAAATCTAAAGGCAAAACTAATAGACAAATTTCTTTCATTCAGTAAATCCTGTTCTGTGTAAGTCTGAGATCATCTGATCACTGTGAAGGAATCCTATCCTTATAAAAATTCTGCATCTTCTAGTGGGTAGTAATAATTTTCCAGAGTCCTACAACAAAATCTACTTTAGCAAGACTTCCTCAGGATAATACAGAGCAATATCATATGGGTCATTCAGCTTGAATAATAATTTCTCAACTGATATCCTCCGCAGCCAGCCTTTCATATAACAATGCATCTTTTGTCCAGCCTCATGCTCCACTGGCTTTCAAATGTCTTGCACTACTGCCTCCCTGAATTTAGCTGTTGTATCTCTAGTTAAGGTAATTCACAGAGGACATGACTTTCTGCATAATATTACTTCTTTAAACCAACTCATACACAACTTTGCTCCCTAGGTTCTCATCAAGCAAGTCTGTTTTGTAGCCATTAGCATGTTCAAGTTAACACTCTACGGGAATGAAACAAGAGTAATAGCTACATTTACTTAGAGCTTAGTGTGTGCCACTGTCTTAAATACTGACCTCCCTCATCTCACTATTTTGAACCCATTTTACTAAGTGAATTGATGCTTAACAAGGGGAAGTAATTTGGAAGATATTATAGATCAGTGAGCTGTGAAACCTGGATTACAGGAATCCAGTTCCAATTCCAAAGCTTGCACTCTCAACACCAGACCAGCTGCTAGCCTTATTTTTTGGCGACTGGTCTGACATCCAAAGGACATACTTTCTCAAAATACTAGGGAAAAAAATAAATCATTTGATTTAATTAAAAGCAATCCCAAAAGTGTTTTTTAAATAAAAAATTAGAGGCGCCTGGGTGGCTCAGTTGGTTAAGCATCTTGACTTCAGCTCAGGTCATGATCTCATGGTTTGTGAACTTGAGACACTATGCGTATCTCTGTGCTGACAGGGCAGAGACTGCTTACGAATCCATCTTTCTCCCTTTCTCTGCCAATTTCTCACTCTCTCTTTCTCAAATATGAATTCAAAAATAAATAAAATATTCAAAAATGAATAAACTTAATTAAAAGTAAAAAAAAAGTAAACAAAAACAGTGATCTCTACTCTTGTGAGAAGCAGATCATGTAATTGTAAAAAACTGGACTGAGATTGTAGACATCCGAGGGTTGCCTAGAACTCTGCCACTGACCAGCTAGGCTGAATTACCGAACTTTTCTAGAGACAAGTTTCCACGACTGTAAAGTTGAAATGGTTATATTAAATGATAAAAATTTAGAAATGTTCAGAAGCCCTTCTAGCATTTAAATGTTATTAAAGGGCTATGTGCAATGTCACATAGCACATGACACATGTTGCAGCTGTGAGCAACTGTTCAGCCTGATGTCACTCTACACCATGTCCTTTCACTTGTGACACCTCATTTAAACTTCACAACAGTAATGAGAGACAACAATGGATTTCGTATTGTGTGGTTTGGAACACTACAAAACCTGCTCAATGTCAGACAAGTAACTCAGAGTATAGACATGCATTTGAAACTATGAACCCAAAGGATACGCTACTTCCACAGCGGAAACATTTAGGGGCACCTGGGTGACTCAGTCGGTTACGCATCCCACTTTGGTTTAGGTCATGATCTCGCAGTTCGTGGGTTCAAGCCCCACATTGGACTCTGTGCTGCCAGCTAGCTCAGAGCCTGGGATCTGTCTTTGAATTCTGTGTCTCCCTCTCTTTCTGGCACTCCCCTGCTCATGCTGTCTGTCTGTCTGTCTGTCTGTCTCTCTCTCTCTCTCTCTCTCTCAAAAAAAAAAAACAAAAAAAACATTAAAAAATTTAAAAGAAGAAATATTTGAAATATGGAACTCCATAATATGTAAGTGCAGTGCCTAAGTGCTGTGTCTGTAGGATTGGCCATTATACAAATTTGTACAAGATTTGGAAGGCAGAAGTGAAATAATTAGCATGTTTATATTTAAGGGTTGGTGTCCATGCTTTTCTCAACACTTTTTTTCATTATTGTTTTCCATGGGAGTTTTTTTCTTTTTTAATGTTTTTATGTTTATTTAGGTTTTTTTTGAAATTTTATTTTATTTTTTTTACTTTATAAAGTTTCATATTTTTTAACATATGCAATTATTTTCCATCATTTACAATACAGTAGTTACAATGACACTCCAAACAGAAAAGCAAAGTAAAAAATCAAAACACCAACTTCTGTTTCATGTAATTAGACTTATACAGAAATTAGAAGGTTAAGTAACAACTAGTT
>NC_043704.1:35694839-35733238 GCF_006229205.1 Suricata suricatta | reverse complement strand
GTGTAGGAAATGGATGATTAAGTCTGTTTATTTAGTTTTGAGACAGAGACAGAGACAGAGTGCGAGCAGGGGAGGGGCAGAGAGAGAGGGAGACACAGAATCTGAAGCAGGCTCCAGGCTCTGAACTGTCAGCACAGAGCCCGACTCGGGGCTGGAACCCATGAAGGTGAGATCATGACCTCAGCCAAAGTCAGATGCTTAATAGACAGAGCCCCCCAGGGCCCCCCTCCCCCCATGGGAGTCTTTTTTTTTTTTTTTAGCTTCCTTTTTTCTAGTTATGCTTCCCATTCTCTTGAAATTAAATGCTAAGGAACAAGACTTTGTCCGGTTGCACTAAGTATTAGAGGACCAAAGACTATTGTAATAAGTTGTTTTCCACTCTGCCTCTGAGCCAATCTTTGTTCCCTCAGAGAGGATTACATACCCATTAATACAGGGGTCAAGTAATGCTGTTGCTTATGAATGAACCTTGCCATCATCTCAAGCTCGTCCTGTGGTCCTGTGCCAGCAGTCCTGCCAGCCCTTGCTACACTTCCTCCACCCGCCTCTGCAAGCCCCGGGCCACGTGTGATGATGAAGAGCACTGGCAAACTCCACGCAGCCTCAAGTCAGCAGGAGATGAGAGAGAGGCACACAGGTTCCAGATCATCCTTTCAGATTTCAGTCTACACTCCTAAATTCTAGTCTGTTATTTGTGGGTCCACTCCACTTCATATCTGTCTTTTCCCTACTGCTGGCCCTGCTGCCTTCTTCAACAGAAGCAGCAGAAAAGCCTGAATTGGACAGCTTTACCAGCCCTACAATTGAGGAAGGACAAATACCTATAATAAATTTCTTACTAAATATCACTCATAGTTGTTTCTTCTGCTAATGGGACCCTACCTAAAAGAGGGGATCTTTTATAATTTATCACCTTCAATGTATTAATACAAATATGAATATATATTATCAGTTCTTTTTTTATTACATGTTCCAACTACTTTTAAAATTAAATTACCAAATGAATAAATAGAAAAAAGAAAAAAATTCTACATATACACAGCCTCACTTTATTCTTCATGCTATTATTTACTTCTTCATCCAGTATTTAATGCATGGTCCCAATGTCATTAACACATTCAAAATGAACTAGAGAAGGAACATTCTTTGATACACATGTTCTTTCTAATTACAACACCATTTGTCATCAGTGTTTGTAAAATTACTCTTTCATCTCTCAGTTTATCTTTTACATAAAAGTATTTTAAATTAAATGGATCTCAATTTGCATTACTTCTCATTGAATAATAATGTAAATTCTTTTCTGATTTGTTTTTCTTCCTTTCACTCTTGGGACCCAACAGTGGATGAGACATTCATTTATCCCTGTATTTAACTGTTTCCTTAAATCATGATATTCAAAATGATATTCATGATATTCAAAATGACCCAATATTTATATTAAAACAATTTTTTAAAAGAGAAAGAAAAAATGTAGGCATTTCCTAGGAAGATTTTTTTAAATAAGATACAAGATTACACGGGTAAGACAAAGAAAATATTTTAATTTTTTAAATGTTTATTGATTTTTTGAGCGAGACACACACACACAGAACATGAGCAGGGGATGGTCAGAGAGAGGGGGAGACACAGAATCAGAAGCAGGCGTCAGTCTCAGAGCTGTCAACACAGAGCCTGAAACAGGGCTCGAACCCATGAGCTGTGAGATCATGACCTGAGCTGAAGTCGGCTGCCTAACCGACTGAGCCACCCAGGCGCCTCAGAAAATATTTTAATATTTGTATGAGGAATTAGTTTCACATGAAGAAAAAATGAAGAAGTCTGTCTACGTGGCAATTCAGAGTCTCAGAAATCTCTGTCCAGAGACGAGTGAATGAAAAAAGTGTGTAATACAGGCACACGTGGGTGGCTCAGCGCGTTATGTATCCAACTCTTGATTTTAGCTCGGATCATGATCTCAGTCATGAGTTCAAGGTTGTGTTGGGCTCTGCACTGAGCATGGAGCTTGCTTAGAATTCTCTCCCTCTCTTTGCCTCCGCTCCCTCCGCAGCTCACATGCCTATGCATGTGCACACACACTCCCTCAAAATAAATACATAAACATTTTAAAAAATGTATAATAAAACACAAGATGGGCTATGCTTTCATGCAGTTTGTGTTTCCATGCAGTTGAATGTGTAATCAGAAATTCAAATAACTTAACTGCATTTATTTAAATATCTAATCATTGCAATAAATACATCTGTGTTTATTGCAAACCCTAGATATATTTAAACTCCTATGGAGCTATTATGAATTATTTTCTTTGATACATTGTTTAACATTGGTGAAAAACATTGAAGATATCCTTCAAAATATTATACATGTGTGAATATAAATATATGTATATACATACACATACATATGTACAATTACATTTATAAATGTATATTATAGATGGTTTTAAATTTTCAATATGGTTTAATTTTATCCTATTCCAAGTTTTGAAAATTAACTAAAATGTTCTTATTTCTCTGACTTTTAATTTAATTTTCCAGCATACTATGTCACAAGAATTGTGTTTTTAGAAAATTGGTTATTAAGAATAATTTCTTCCCATTCCTAATTATGGCACAATTTCTCCATAAGTGGTTTCTAGAGCATTTACCTTCAGATCTGGCTCCTAATAATATGTAAAATGTGTCCTTAAGTGTTTGTTTGGATTACTGCCCCTTTGATGGTATGATATTTTAGCAACTATGATACAAAAAATATTAAGATATTTAGGGAACAATGCTAGCCCACAAACTCTTATTCCTCAAAAAAAGATAAGTAAATAAAAATCATTAGTTTTTGTTATTGCAACTTAACACATTAAAAGTCAATTAATATAATCTTGAATGGAAATCCATTGGTAGAAGGAAAAAAATCTCTTTAGGGAACTATTTTGGATTAAGCTATAAGCAATTAAATTTCAAATGTCAAATCATCTTCAATTTGTTTTAAATGAACATTAACAATTACACTATTTTTCCCTATAACTCTACTGTAAAACTACACTCTACTACAAGTCTGAATCTTTGCATTCCCTCCTTAATTATCTTAACCATAGTTATTTGACTCTTTCTCAATATTCAATTGAGCACGTCAAACATTTCAAATACTCTTCTCCCTAATCTCTTACAGACAGAAATTAAATCAGAGTATATTAAAAATTGAAAATGTGCTAAACCCTATATGTTCTTTACCACTGCCACAGAGGAGATTAATATAAAGTAGAATTTAGAGAGCTTCAAGGAGATTTTTCAAAGCAGAGTCCCTGAAAATAGTTTCTCAGAGAGTATTCACATTGTGCACAAACTCAGGGAACAGCTCATTCTATTCCATATGACCAAGAAGAGCTTACTGTGACAATGAGAAGAAGGTATATGGAGAAACAAAAAGGCCCAAGATTACATACCATGTGGGTCGAGGAACTAGAGAACAGATGGAAATGTGACTGTACACACATACACACACACACAATCATACAAATAGGAGTTTTCATTAATTTTTGTTTTGTTTTACTCAGTTTAAAAGATTACTGATAATACATGTACATATAGAATAAGATCTAGCACATGATTCCAGTGGTGTATTTAGTCAGTCTAAAGGTAAACTTGACTCTCATTATCACTTTTAATGCTTTCATCACTTAAGAGGAGCAGGTGTACCAATCACTGTGTATAACAAATTAACTAAAGATGCAATGACATAGTACAACTTTCTGTGCTCATGAATTCTTAGAGCCAGGAATTCAGACAGGATATAGGAGGAATGTCTTTGTTCCACACTTCCTCGGTCCTCAGCTGGAAGAATGAAAAGCTGGGGACAGAAATAATATTGAGGTTTGTTCATCATCCATGTTTGGCAGATAATGGTGGCTGTTGGCTGGGGGCCTCCATGCTGCTCTGTGATTTTTCCTGGTGGGCTGGCTGGGGCCTCCTCACAGCACTGATGCTTGGTTTCCAAGGCAAGCTTCTAAAGGGAGAATCATGTGGATATCTGTTCTTTTTATTACCTGGCATTACTCTTTCAGTACACTACTGATCAGAAAAATTATAATTCTTCACCTAGATGCAAGGTGAGAAACTATAGACCTCAATTCTCAGTGAGAGAAATAGCAAATCACCTTGTTAGAAGAGGTGGATGGGAGATGATGATGCAGTTATTTAAAAAAATGTAATATGCCAGGGTGCCTGGGTGGCTCAGTCTGTTAAGCTTGCAACCTTGGCTCAGATTGTAATCTCATGGTTCGTGGTTCTAGACCCATGTCAGGTTTTATAGTGTCAGTGCAGAGCCCACTTTGGATCCTCTGTCCCCTTCTCTGTCTCCCCTCCCTTGCTCATGTGCTCTTTCTCAAAAAACCACACGTGTGTGTGTGTGTGTGTGTATATAGATAGATAGATGCCACAATAGGCAAAAAGTGCAATATAAAGTTTAAAACTAGAATTTATCCTTCTTTTAGTTAAGTCTCCCCAAACCTTGCATCTTCCTTTCTGATCCCTATACTTTCTTGAACAACAAAATGATTCATTTGTATATTTTTTTATTATGGCATAACTTGGTTGACTCCCTTCTGCTAAAGCACTATAATTCTAACCCACTAAAGAATGGTAAGTTCTAGTTTAAGACTTTATGATGTGCAATATTTATGAGTGTGTGAGTCAGAAGTACTCTGTGACAGTGGTGGAGATGCGGTCAAACAATGTACTTTATAAAGGCATTCATTTTTTGAAATTTTGTAGATTTTAGTGAGAGTGAAATGCATTAGGACTCCAATTTGTCAGGATGAACACCATTAATGAGAGAGAACACAGAACAGAGATAACCTTGGGCCGAGGGATAGCTTTGATGTTTTTGCAAAATTATGAAGCCATTTTTATTGCCTTTTCTCTTTGTAGAAGTTCTCACCTTCTTGATGTTTTCACTTATACAGCATCTTCTTTGGGACATAAGCATCACTGAGACATTTGGGGACTTTTAAACATGCAAAAGATAGATAGATAGATAGATAGATAGATAGATAGATAGATAGATAATGGGGTGTTTTGTAACATTGACAATGACACATTTCCAGTGTGCTCTTCACAAAGGAACTGTTCTGGGAACTATGGGCCCAGCCACGTGTAGTAAACTCCTGCTCAGCTCTTTCTGAGAAGTTGTCTGCTTCCCTGGAAACCAATGAGGAGAGTCAGGGGGTCCAAGGAATGATGACAGCTCATGGTATTGTAGAATATGTAGGAGTGGATTGGATTGCAAAGAGAGAGAGTATCAAGAGGAGAGATAAGGGCTTAAGGGCAGATACTTAGGAAATTTGTACATTTAGGGAGGTGGAAAAAGAGAAACTACAAGTATAAATTTATATATTTAATTAAACTATCTCATGGCCAACCATGCTACTTGGCTCATAATATAACTGTGTGGCTCTAAAGTAACTGTATGTTTAAAAACAAACAGAAAAATACAAAATGAAAGTTTTGTATCATCATCTCCTATCTTCACCTTTATGTCAGGAAAGAAAACAAAAATAAATGAGAAAAAGTACTTTTTACTATCTTTATTCCTGACTTGATTTGCTAATCTTACTGTTTTCCCACAAACATCTCTACACCAAAAAACTGATAAAATAGATTCATGTCTGAGATCTTAAGTGATTAATATATAAAACAAATATATTTCAGATGAACTGTAAATATCAATTTTAAAGAAAACTTTAAAAAGAGAGTTTTACTTTAAATTCTAATCATCCTATGCTAAGGATCTTTGATTTAAAAGAAGCAGACAGATGGGAGAAATAATGAAAACCCTCCTTAAATCTCATTTTTCTTCCGCTGTTTACAGAACCTCACCTAAACAACAACAAAAAATGAACTCGGAGCATTTGTTGTCAAAAAATAAAAATAAATAAAATAAAATAATTAAATGAAAAAGCATGAAAGAGCCACCACTTCAACAATGTCAGCTTTCTCTTGTGATGGCAGGCACTTAAATCACCAAAAAACAGTAGCAGGAGGAGAATCCCTGGTGTTGAGGTTTCTTTCTGAAAGAAGAAATATCGTCCGCTTGACTCTAACAGCTGTCAAACATTTTATCACCAGTCTCTGAAGCATCTTGTATAGTTAAAAGCACTGCCATTAATGGCTAAGGAAAATTTAAAAACAAACAATGCAGATTAACATCCCTCATGCATGCTTTTTAATGTGCAGCCATCAGAAAAAAAAATCAGACAGGTGTGTCAATATTCAAATAAGCTTTCATGAAAATAATGCATTTTATTTATATATAAAAGACAGATCAGAGAGATGAGCAGATAGCATATAGAAAATGTGATCTAAGCCTGACCTATAAAATTATTTCAGGAATAAAAGCATGCTTTAAAAAAGATAAGGTAAAATTGGTATGTAAATTAAGTTTCAAGTATAAACATTGCGATTTGATATTTTTATACATTACAAAGTGATGACCAACATAAGTCTATTTGTCTTCCATCATCATATGATTGAGCCCTTTCACCCATTCTGCCCAACCCCAATGCCTTCTCCCTCTGGTAACTGTTCTTATAACTCTGTTTTATTTTGTTTTGCTTTTTAGATTCTACAAGTAAATGAAATCATATGGTATTTGTCTTTCTCCATCTGACTTGTTTCCCTTAGGATAATAACATCAAGATTCATCCATGTTGTCATAAATGGAAAGATTCCATTTATGGAGTCTGAGTATAGTCTATTACATAATATTCCACAATTATTCATGTATCCATAAATTGACACAGATTGCTTTCATATCTTCACTATTGTAAATAATGCTGCAATGAACATAAGGTGCCTATATCCTTTTAAATTGGTGTTTACATATTCTGCAGATAAATACCCCAAATTAGAATAGTTGGACCATACAGTAGTTCTATTTTTAATTTTTTGAGAAACTTCCTCAATGTTTTCCATAGTAGTTGTGCCAACTTATATTCCTACCAACAGTGTACAAAGGTTTTCTTTTCTCTACATCTTGCCAACACTTCTTATTTCCTGTCTTTTTGATGATAGAAATTCTAACAAGCCTGAGGTGATATTTCATTGTGGTTTTGATTTGCATTTCCCTGATAATTAGTGATATTGAATATCTTTTTCTGTAGCTGTTCACCATTTGTATGTTTTCTTTGGGAAAATGTCTATTCAGATTCTTTACCCATTTTTAAATTTTAACTCCAATATAGTTAACATAGTGTTACATTAGTTGCAGGTGTACAATATAGTGATTCAACATTCTATACATTACCTAGTGCTCATCATGAAAAGTATTAATCCCCATCACCTATTTCCCCATCCCCCACACACTCTCTTCTGGTAACAATCAATTTGTTCTCTACAGTTGAGTCTATTTCTTGGTTTCTCTCTCTGTCTCTCTTTTTCTCTCTTTTTTCCCCTTCGCTCATTTTGTTTCTTAAATTCCATGTATGAGTGAAATCATACGTTTTTTTGTCTTTCCCTGACGGATTTATTTCACTTAGCATAATACTCCCTAGATCCATCCATGTTGTTGCAAATACTCACTTTTTTAACTGATTTTGTTTTCATTTTATGTTATTGGTTGTTATTAATAAGGTATGCTCTTAAATTAGTACACTGCATGTTGAATTTATGCTACTTATTCATTCTCAAAGGGTGAATCACAAAAGAATATATTTTTCTTTAGAAGGTCAAATTTATGCACTCTGAACACAGAAATATAAAAGTCCAGATTGTAATATTTGTATTTCTATGGAGAAGTGTATGTTGCTGCTATTAGTGATACAAATAAATATTACTGGTTTATTACATAATTAATTCCTTTGGCCAAAAACTATTAATGCAAAATGCAAAGTCTAAGAGCCTTTTCCAAATGTGAAGTCTTTTTATTAATTTGAAGGGTTCTTCTTGCTTTCCCCACTGTAACTAGAATGGTGATTATCCTGTTGAAGTGGAGAGAGCTTGTTTATAAAGTCATTAGAGCTATGTGCCATGACTTTCTGTGTACATGCACAAGTCTTTTTTTAAAAAAATGAGCAATGGCTGAATGTGATCTAAACAAACTGTGCCTGGTTAAATAAAAGCACAAAAATTCTGGGCAGAAATCATGCATGAATATATCCTCAAAGATAAATATACTATTCTGAAGCAAGTTACTTTGAGAGAAGTTAGAAGTGATCACAAAGAAAAGGAGCCCTAATAGTGTAATAATCTCTTTTCACTTGTTTTCCTGTCTATATTGTCATTGTTATCATCTTCCCCAGCCTTTAATAGCTGGCATCTCATCTTTCTTCCTTATGATTTTCCAATACATCTTTGTGTGCCTTTATTATGTCATAGTTTCTCCTACACTATAATTTAATGAGGCACAAGCAAAAAAAAAAAATGGAGAGAAAACCATTCAGCTTTTGAGCATTATTTAGTACGCCCTAAATTGGCAGGTATTGGGCAATTAACAATAAAACTTGTGAAAAATACAAATTTTCAGAGGTTTTTCTACTCCATTAAATTATACTGTTTGAGGTATTTCTAGGATAGGAAAGGATGACATGCTTAGAACGCACACAAAACTAAAGGAGCAATATTTGGGGAATTATATGGCTGTAGTCAGTGCAAAATTGCTAACCACCAGTAAGCTCTGTGCCTATTTCTTCTGTTAACATAGAGGATGATTTAGACTCTGCCTTAACCTGACTAGTTCTGTTGTGGTTGTTCATAATTTTAAAAGACACCCACGTTTGCTCTCTTAGTGAGTGCACAGAACAAACAAACATTTAGATATTTACTCTGCATTGCTCAAATCCATGGCTCTACAATTGTCAATACCCCCAAATCCATTAGGCAAATGCCTAGAAAAGTACAAAGAGGAAGCAACTAGAAGCATCAACAAACAAGTACAAAGCCCCATAAGAAGATGCTTGTTTTTAGCCTTCCAGTTTCCTTTCTAATGTCAGGGTAGCAATTTAGAGTGATTGAAAGCTAGTGTTCTCTGGGGATGAGCATGAAGTCTTTTGAATAATATTTTGGTGCCTGATTAGCTTCTATTACTGGCTTCCATATACAATGTCATTTCTACCAAAGCCCTTCCACATAACCCAACTCACTAGCGGGGAAAAAAAAATAAAAATTTCAACTCAATCTCTATTCATGTACCCTTTGGTTTCTGAATATTTTCTATGCTTAAACTCCTCTAAGTATTCTCATGCCCCTGACCACCAAAAATATCCATTATTTCAGCCTTCTTCACCACTTCCAAACTTGTGTGGCATAAACTATTTTCTCAGGATTTGTAAAATAATGAGAACATGCAGATAAAAATTGAGCAACTATTAAAGTTGATTATGTGCTTGGCAATTTATATGCATTTTCTCACAAGAATTCTTTAGGAGAGACATTATTCTCAGTTCCTACATAAAGAATCATGAGAGTAAGTAGTAGGCACAATATCAGAACTGGTGGCTGATAGATGTGGAACTCAAAACCTCTCAAGAGTATGTATCAAAACCTTATACTCTTTCTACAATACCAGTTCAAAAACACGGATGGGTACTTTCATAATGTAGAGGACTGTATCCTTGTATCCTTCCTGATTGTATCAGTACAAAGGAAAGGGAAGGGAAGGAATAGAGAAGAGAAGGAATAGAGAAGAGAAGAAATAGGGAAGAGAAGAAATAGGGAAGGAATAGGGAAGGGAAGGGAAGGGAAGAAATAGGAATAGGGAAGGGAAGGGAAGGGAAAATAGCGGAGGTACATATAACACCAGAATAGTCATATTCCTTGTTAGTGACCTGGGCTTCTGTTTTGCATCCCTCTCCTAAACTATGTGTATCTAGCCTGGGCAAAATCTATTATTTCATTTCTGTCTGCTTAGCCACATCGGTGGCCAGTTTTCCTTCTTGATTTCTTTCATTGAATTGCACCACTATGTTTTCTAGAACTAAGGTGGCTCTAATGCGCCGAATTATGACTCCCCCAAATCATTATGCTGAGGCTCTACCCTTCTGACATCTCAGAATGAGACTCTATTTACAAAGGCTTGTAAAAGGTGACTAAATTGAGGTCCAATCCAATATGATTGGTGTCCCTACAATAAGAGATTTGGACACACAGAGACACCAGTGATGTGTACACAGAGGAAAGGCAATGTGAGGACATAGCAAGAAAGAAGCCACTTGCAAGCTAAGAAAGGCCTCAAGAGAAACTATCCCTACTGATATCTTGATCTTGGACTTCTAGCTTCAAGAATTGTGAGAAAATAATTTTGTGTTGTTTAAGACACCAGTCTGTGGTATTCTGGTATGGCAGCCGAAGTGTACTAATGCAGTGGTTTTCAAACACAAGGCCTACTCATGCTGAAAAGCAGAAGGGAAAAATGGGAGGCTTCCTTGTGAATTCATTGTTGGACAGTCCTTCTATCAAGAGCTTTGAGTGAGGTTGGAGACATTTGTGTGGAGAGATAATGGCTAGTAATATATCAAAGCATCATCCCTGGTATTTTAACTACAGATTCTCTACAATATGCCATTAAAACTGAGGAAAGTCATTACTGATTTATTTTCAGGCACTTGCCCTTGAAGAAGAGTTAGAAAAAATTAGGAGGAGGAAATACTGCTCAAATTTTCCTATTCTGTTTATTGTGTCTGGTCATATTTACATGGAAGTGCTGAAAGGAGGTGAAGTGGAACTCTGTCTTACGATTTCCATGTCTACTGAAACTCTATGCCCTTGAAATTCAGAATATAATAGAAGAAAATAATCATAATTTTAAAAAATAAGTGATAAGTGTATGCTCACATAGAAGAAGAGTACACTTGTGGCTCCCCCAACAAAGGTCCTGAGGCAAAAACTTTGGTGCAGGTAGTCTATTTAGGAAGTAATGCAGGAAAACACAAGGAGAAAGTGGAGAAATGGGGGGGGGGGAGCAGGTATGGTATGTAGAAAGCCAATAGAACGTACATCAACTGGAACTCTAAAACATAGTGCAGTAGTCATATGAGTAGCTAGAGAGACTGAAGAATTTATCTATAGATTCCCATCCCCTGTGCATTGAGTGTTGCCTTCAGTTATGTTAACTTCTTAAAAATTTCTGTAATACTGCAGAAATCCTTTATCAGAAAAGAGTGACACGCCATAGGGGTGAGAAGTTGTCAGTCTATAGTGTACTACACAACCTTAGGCAAACTCAGGAGGATCAAGGAATTTGAGGGCCAGGCATCAAGGGCATCGGATAAATTTGGGGTATACTCCAATTTTATAAAGCAAAAATATGAAAACCATTGATGTTGTAATCATTATTCAATATGGTCTATATAAGTTGAATATCTGTATTTTATATGAAAAAATATGGTTGGCAAATAAGACATTTAATGTTGGGTAAAGCTGTAGCAACAGGGAATCTATGGAAGTCTTCACATGTAATTTTGCTATTCATCAGCTGTAGTCCTCTTAGGTTCATATTTAGAAAGCTTTAATTCACATGGCCTAGTACAAACTGTGTGAGAAAAGTAAAATTTTTAGCTGGCTGACACAATAAGGCAATGAGTATAAACTGGTGCATATATGTTGAATTAAAACTCAGTTCTACTACACTGGCCCTTAAGTTGGAAAGATTTGGGGTATGTGGAGGCAGAGGCACATGTATGTACTTTTATTACAATAAAGGTAGGCATAGAGGTGAACAAACTGTAATTGTATATCATGATGAATTTATACAAGATGAATACCTATAAAATCACAACAAGAAGCCAAACAAGATCAGTATCACAGAAATCCCCTCATCCCTCCTTTCTGTCATTACTTCTACAAAGCATACTGGTTATTCTGATTTCCAACATCATAAATTAGTTTTACCTACTTGAATACAACATAAGACGGATAATGAATCTACACTTTTTAGTTTTGTGCTTTTTTCACTATTGTTTTCATGAAATTCAGTCATATTCTTGCATGTGATATATAGTTCACTTATGCTCACTACTTAGAATTCCTTGGGTGAATATAATAATTATAAACTTTTCTGGAAAAATGTAAACTGTTACCACACAGAACTGCAATGTTTCTTGAAAATTTTAAAGTTTAGGGTTTATTTTCTTTAATTTGCCTTTTTTTATATTTGAGAGAGAAAAAGAGAGAGCATGTGAGCAAGCAGAGGAGAGGCAGACAGAGAGAGAAAGAGAAAGAGAATCTTAAGCAGGCGCCACACTCAGTGCAGAGCCTGACATGAAGCCTGATCTCATGACCTGGAGATCATGACCTGAACTGAAATCAAGAGTAGGGTCCTTAACCAACTCCACCCAGGCACCTTTAAATTTTACAGTTTAGAATACTATTAATACTGTTTTTCTCGCTAAATGCAATCAAAGGAAGCCACTATTTCTTGCTAAATTAAAAAAAAAAAGAGTTTAATTTCTTGCTAAATTAAAACACGATTTTAAAATTGGGGGCTACTGTTTTCTTTTATTATGGCTTCTTTTCATCTATAATTTAATATTCTCAAAACATTTTTTTAATTTTATATGTAGGCTTCTGGAAATTTTACACAGAACATAAAATTATATACACATTTGATTTTTAGCAAGTCATTCACTCAATATATAAATGCTTGAGTACCTACTATTTTGCAAGCTATTTTGTTAGGCATTAGGACCATGATAAACAGAAGAAAGCTGAGTCCCTAATCTTCCCCAGTGACGCTTACAATCTAGAGGGTCACAAAGAAAAGCAAAACAGCAATATGAACAAATGTGGTATCTGGCAAAAGAAATATGTACAGGTTTCTCTCACAGAACAAAGAAGGAAACCTAATTCACATTTGTAGGAGGGCAGGGTTCAGGGACAACTTCCTCGAAAAAGTGAGTTATCCAGTAAACTGGGATGCATCTTAGCAAAAGGCAACGGATGTGTTCAGGTCCTAAGATGAGAAACATATTGAAATGTTGGGGTAAATGATAGCATTTCAGTTTGGGTCTAAAGAGGTGCTTGATTTCCTCCTCCATAAAATAAAGGAAGTAGACTAAGTGAGCACTCTTCTAGCTCTGACTTGTAAATAAAACATTGTCCCATCCCTCTGGAATGACTTTAAACATTTACAGAAAGAACTGTTCAATCTGATCGGTTTTTTTTTTAATGTTTTTTTATTTATTTTTGAGAGACAGAGAGAGACAGCACAAGCAGGGCAGGGTCAGAGAGAGAGGGAGACACAGAATCTGAAGCAGGCTCCAGGCTCTGAGCTGTCAGCACAGAACCCGACGCAGGGCTCGAACCCACGAACCAAACCGTGAGATCATGACCTGAGCCGAAGCCAGACGCCCAACTGACTGAGCCACCCAGGCGCCCCCAATCTGATTGTTTTAACCTCCTGTAACGCTAATGGAGTGATGTAATATACAGAGGAGGTCCAGCAAGTGGTACTGAATCATTCATGGAACAAAAGAAAATAAATCTCCATAAGTAAAGTTTATACGACTCTTCTTACCTTGACCTTGAATATCTTACATTTTAAGAACTATGTATGGTTCTCAAACATTTTTGACATAAAAACCACTTGAGTAGAACAAATCCATTCAATTTGTCTTACTCCTAAATTATCTCAGGGAGGGATTGGGGGAGCTGAGACACAGGAATAAAAATAAAGAAACACTCACCAGAAGGAGCGTAATAACTAGCAGAGCCTCTGATTAAAATGATTGTTTCATAACAAAACAAAAGTAGGTTTCATTTCAAAAATATTAACACTACAGGAGACCAATCATGGGGCAAATAAGGAGCGCCTTTCAAAGAACCACTAACAATGCTTTGGCCTATTTTGTGAATCACTATGTTCAGGGCTGATCAACGTAATCACCCCCTTTCCTTTCACCTTGCCACCACACTCGCACATGTTTAGGAGCATTTATTAATTGTCCTTAGGCATTGCTAAACATAGCTACAAGCCTCTCTATGGAATTAAATTTGTAAACAACCTGTGAAAGAAATAAAGGAATTTCATAGTTTCTCTCCATAAATTTGTTGAATCTTCTTTATTTATACATTTGTTAGACTTGTCTGGGCAGACTCTCAATATGTCCAAAAACCATATTTGTTTCCTAATAGACTTTCTCTACATCTCTTTTATGTATATCTCATCTGTGTCACGAAAATTTGTAGGTATATTAACTTTGTCACTTTATAAATCTACACTTTATATAAAATATATTTATTTTTAACATACATAAATAAAATGATTTCTTTCTAACAATAAGTATCTTATCGCACGTACTTAAAAATGTGTAGCACAAAGGGAATTACCATTTTCAAGTTGTCTACAATCACAACACACAGAAATTACAATTAATATTTGATGTCTTTTCTTCCATTTATGTATTTATTTGCAGAATTGAGATCTACATCAGTTAGGGATTGTGTTCAGTAGCATGCAGTGAAAACCAATTGTAGTAGCTTGCCAAGAGAAGTTGCTTCTAATATTTCCTAAATTTTTGGCTATTGTTTTGTTTGTCCTGACGTAAAAAGCTGTATAGAGATATGCAGTCCAGGGCTGCTACAGTGCCTCCAGGGACAACGCTCCATCTCTCTCCTCCACCATCCTTAACATGCAGTTTTATCTGCATAGCAACCTGATACAAGCAAGGTAACTACTCCAGCCAGAAAGAAGGAAGCATCAACAAGCATGAAGCAATGCTTATTTTAGGAAAGAGACAGTTTCCCACAACCACAGCAGAGTATCATTTGACCAACCTTGCCTTAAAGGGGTGTGGGGCAGGTTAGCATTTAGCTGGACATTCTCCCCTCAAACAAATCAGTGAAAATAAATAAAGGAGTAAGGTGGATATTAGGCAAGCAACTCATAATGTCTGCCACAGGAGTGTACGTACTGAAAATGTGAGTCTTTGCTGATGTTATCATACTTAAATTATCCTATACACATTTTATCATAATCCAAAATATCTTCATAAAAATTACCTTAATGGCTGTATGTCGGCTTAGTCACACATTGATTCATTCCACTGTTGTTGAATCGACATTAAAGGTTTTATTTCTTTTTTTCTATTAATATTAAAATATTTAATACTAATTCAACATATTTGTAGTTCAAAATGTTTTATACAAAGCATTATGCCATTTGACAAGTCAGTATTTTAGATTTATAAATATTATTTTATATTCTGTCCTCTTTCCACTAACATGAAAAATACATTATTTTAATAAGAAAATTTTCTAGTAAATTTTCTATCAGCATGTTTCTTTGCCTAGCTCCATCCTTATTTCAAATCATGGTCTTAATGAATATTCTTAAAATCAGCTTGGGATGTACAGTCTTCAAAAAGGTTAGAGTTTTGCTTCAGCACAATTAAACATAGAATTCATGTAATAAAAATTGCACTATGATTTAATATCTTGTATTAGCTAAAAACTTCAATAGAATCACTTATATTAGGTAAAGAAAAATATCAAAATACAAGCTAATTTGTTCTTTCATTACGATGAAAAAATGAGAAATCTTAAAATTAAGCTTTCATCTGTTTTTAATAAATAATAATTAACAACTTTAGTACTCTTTTTTGTTGCTACTGATTTGAGAGATTTTATATGATATAAAATATTAAAAGAGATAAAATTCTCTGCTCTGTGTTAATGCTGGACCAGGTATACTTTCCTGTCTCTGTTACACAACGCCGAGACCAAGCAAAATAACTTCACTTCTTGCTCCATAAAGTACCAGCCACCTCAAGGTATGATTGTACTAATTAAAGAATTTACTTATCAAAGGGAGACTGTGTGACTGAGTCTGAGTTAGTTTAGTGTCCAAATCTTGATTTTGGCTCAGGCCATGATCTCAGATGCTTGTGAGTTCAAGCCCTATGTTGGGCTTTGCGCTCACAGTGGTGGAGTCTGCTTGGGATCCTCTCTCTTCCTCTCTCTCTCTCTCTCTCTCTCTCTCTCTCTGCCCCTCTACCACTCTTGCATGTGTTCTATCTCAAAATAAATAAATATACATTAAAAAAAGAATTAAGTTATCACAACTAACAGTTTGCTCATTAATTTCTTATGAAATATCCTAAACTTTGGACAATTCCTACAAGGTCCCAACCTTGCAAGACTTGCCTTAAAAGAACCCAGCCCAGGCTTGAATCTCTGTAAATATCTTCTTTTTTAAAAAAATTTGGTTTAAATTCCAGTTAGTTTACAGGGTAATATTAGTTTCACATGCTCTCCTAGATGAGCACATAGGCAGTAACTTCTTTGACATCAGCAGTAGCAAGTTTTTTTAGATATGTCTCTGGAGGCAAGGGATACAAAAGCAAAAATAAACTATTGGGACTACATCAAAACAAAAAGCTTCTTCACAAAGAAGGAAACTATTGACAAAACCAAAAAACAATCTATGGAATAAAAGGAGATATTTGCAAATGATATACCTGATAAGGGCTTGCATTCAGAATATGTAAAGAACTTATTAGGCTCAACATGTGAAAATTGAGAAGATATAAGTAGGCATTTTTTCTAAAGAAGATATACAGACGGTCAACAGATACATGAAAAGATGCTCAACATCACTCATCATCAAGGGAAATGCAAATCAAAACTACAAAGAGCTATCACCTCACACCTGTCAGAACAACTAAAATCAACACATAAGAAAAAATATGTATTGGAGAGGGTGTGGCAAAAGGAAAACTTTTTTGCACTGTTGGTGAGATTATCTTCTTCTACCTGACGGAGACACTAAGAGTCTGTTGAGATCATATTTTCATTAAATACCACATACCTACTAAACTTAGCTTTGCTTGATTAACATATTTACAGTGCAGTCTTTGGAGAAACAACAATAAATATTTTATAGTTTTATGAGTAAGCATCAGAAACTTAAAAGTCATCTAATAGCATGTATATTAGACATAAATTCTACTTGCTAAATCTGAAGTACTTCACTTAGCAATTACCTAGTAGTAATCATCAATAAAAAAAATCTTAAAGTCATTTTTGAGCCAATTGGAGAAATAGGAAAATTTAGAAGGATATAGACATGCATTTGTTTTCCAAAAACAAACAACTCTATTACTTTTTAAGTATATTTTTAACATTTAGATTATACTCTTGTGTTGTTTTGTTTTTATTTTGAGAGAGAGAGAGAGAGAGAGAGAGAGACAGAGAGAGAGAATGTGAGCAAGGGGGAGGAGCCGGGAGAGAGGGAGAGAGAGGATCCTAAGAGGTTCCATGTTGTCAGCACAGAGCCTAATGTGGGGCTCAACCCCACAAGCCGAGAGATCATGACCTGAGCCAAAATCGAGTGAGATGCTTAACAGACTGAGCTATCCAGGCGCTCCTAGATTATAATCTTGATAAATTACAATAATGAATCCATCCTCCAGGAGCGATTTTAAACTAAAACAGCAAGCCTAAGACCAAAATTGGTGAAAATCATACAGCACAATATATTAAAGCTAACAGAACACTGCAAATCATCTAAGAAATGTTAAGGATACCTGGGTGGCTCAGTCAGCTGGGTGTCCAACTTTTGATTTGACTCAGGTTCTGAGCCCAGGACCTTGGGAACAAGCCCTGCATCAAGCTCTGAGCCCAGAGCCTGATTGAGATTCTCTCTGTCTCATCTCTGCCCCTATCCCCTGCTATCAGTCCTTGTCGGTCTCTAACATAAATAAATAAATAAATAAATAAATAAATAAATAAATAAATAAATAAAACTTAAAAAAATAGAAAAGAAAAGAGAAGAGAAGGAAAAGAGCATGAAAAGAGAAGGAAAAGAAAAGGAAAAGAAACGGAACGGAACGGAATGGAAAGGAAAGGAAAAGAAAGGAAAGGAAAAAGGGAAGGGAAGGGAAGGGAAGGGAAGGGAAGGGAAGGGAAGGGAAGGGAAGGGAAGGGAAGGGAAGGAAAGAAAAGAAAAAGAAGCTTACATTGTTTGGATACTATAAAATTGAGTGAAAAGTTTGACAAGCATTTGGGGGCATTTCTTGCATTTCACATCAGCTTTCTCTCTACTGGTAAAGCTGGCTACCCCAATGCAGGGAGAGCAATGCATAGCCACCTTGCCCTGGAGCTCTATGTCTAACAACCATCACTGTCAGAAATGTCTGCTTTACACCAGAGTGAAACCCTGCTTGGTAGCTTCTGACAAGCTGATTTCTCTCATTCTAACATCAGAAGGCAGTGGTACGAATCTCTGAATATCTCCTTGCAGTGTGCACACGGGACAGTTTTGGCAGGACAATGTTTCATTCTGGACGGAAATGGCGAGAGGATAGATGGAAAGGAAAGGGGAAAATTAGATAGGGGAGTCTGAGAGCACTATCAGGAGGTGAGATAAAGGAAACCCTGGGAAACTTGTCCAGCTCACAGACATTCCGTCATCCCGTCCTTCTCCACACCTCCCCCACTTGCTCTTATTTAAAGACACTGGAATAGAAATCAAAATTGCCTTTGAAAAAGGTTAATTCATTTTGACTCAATTACAAAACTTCTATATAACTTGAATTCCATTAATAAGACAGTCTTTAACCTTCCAACCTTCTCTTCAGACTAAGGAATTCAAATTCTTTTCTTTGTTGTTTTGTTCTATCCCCCAGGCTTATCGACATTCTCCATCTCCATCAAGCCCTGTAGCTAAAAATCAGGTAGTAATCTTCCAAAGGCCTAGGCTGGATTTAGAAGCATGTGCTTGTTTTTCTATACTGTTGTCTCGGTATAGAAAATTTAGAATAGGATACTTATAAATACGTGCTTCCTAGGAAAGCATCAAAACACCGGGCAGTGACGATTTTCTCCTGACGCCTGCAGACCAAGTGTGCACACCATGAGTCTGGGGCAGACACAGTCAACGTGATGGGACACGAGCAGGCTGCCCCTCTGAGAGAACTGTGTCCAGCATTTCTTGGAAACGCTCAAAGACGCATCATCACAGAAGGCTCCAGGTTAAATAGGCCACACACTAAGAGAGTTGTCTGATTAAAAGCAGTGTTTGAAAACATGCTGCATTCTTTATAAAATAAATGTTAGCATAGCTCATAAAACATAAAAACTTTAAAAAAAATTATCCACCCTTTCTTACAGAGGATTCGAATTCTTTTGGAATCAACACAACACAGAAAAGCAGGTGATAAGACTTGTGTGTTCACATAATGAGTTCTTGAATCACAGATCTAATACTGTTCCTGAAAGATCTGGCAAAAGGAAAAAGTCTCTGGAAAATCAGATAATAGCCCTTTTGCTAGTGGGATACAGCAAAGATTGATTGTCATAGGATGAGAGAAAACATGTATCTTTGACTGAAAATACAATTAATATAAAAGTATTAATTGTATATCTAGTCTAAGTATTTCTAGTTTTCAAGCTTACTGCAGGTCCAGTTGGCCTAAATAAAATGACAAAGTGCACTGCCATCCTGCTATCTAATTCTTTTTTTCTTTGACAATAAGTAATATAGTAAAACTAAGAGCAAGGGTGCCTGGGTGGCTCAGTTGGTTGAGCATCAACTATGGCTCAGGTCATGATCTCAGACTGTGTGAGTTTAAGCCCCATGTTGGGCTCTGTGCTGACCACAACGAGCCTGGAGCCTACTTCAGATCCTCTGTCTCTCTCTCTCTGCCCCTCCCCTGCTCATGCTCTCTTTCTCTCTCTGTCTCAAAAATAAATAAACATTTAGAAAAAAAGAGAAGTCTTTAAAAAAAAACCTAAAAAAAATAGAAACAGGAGCATACCAAAATTGAGGTGATATTTCTGCTAAAAGAGTTACATACAAAGAAAGACCATATCCTGCCATAATCCATCATAGTAGAATGAGATATATATGCCCCAGTTGTGGAAAATAAAATCTAATAAGCTGGATATTAACACGCTAGGAGACGTTTACTCGTAAGAGGCAAACATAATGAGAAAAATATATTCAATCTTAAAAAAAATCAAAGAAATAGAAATTAATGAAACAAAGAGGAGATGTTTCCACCTATTGCAGTGAATAATTTGTGTGATAATGTCCAGTGCTGGTTTGGGAAAGAAATGTAGTAGTGTGTTCCAAGAGTTGTAAATACGTTCATATTTCTAACCTTAAAAATCATAGTTAAGGGTAGATGAACAGATATCTTTGTTGTCTGAGCTTTATCCCCCACACCAGGAAGCTGGGCATCGAGGGATCTGGTTCACTTGCATCTTGTAATACAAGGACTTGAATGACTAATTCTACCTTCATGCTAACGAACTCTCCCTCCATCCCAGTTGGATGTTAACACCCCCAAATCTAACTTGGTGCACATCTCTAATGGTGTAAATCTTCATGCCTGAATTTCATTCTTCTTGCTTTAGTTTCCTTTCTCTATGCTTGGTTTCCTCTCACAGAGATTTTCCCAGGTGCTATTTTCATCACGTTATTTTGCATTTCTTGTAAGGTACTTTATTTAAGTATTCTGGAAATAATA
This sequence comes from Suricata suricatta, assembly GCF_006229205.1. NCBI lineage: Eukaryota > Metazoa > Chordata > Mammalia > Carnivora > Herpestidae > Suricata > Suricata suricatta. The sequence goes on along the minus strand of NC_043704.1, from coordinate 35,712,783 downwards.
CAAGATATTGACATATTAAATGTTTATCAAATGAGATACTGTATGAAAAATAATTTTAACAGAACATACAATGTAATGAGTACTTGATGAATTTCTACAATTGTAACTTTATGAAAATCAAAAAGTGAAATCAAAAGAGAATTGTTAATAGAATATAATATAACCATTTATAACTAACATGAAAAATGAAATGAAACTATATTGCAATAAAATTAAAATTATGACATAAAATATAAGTGAAAAAGCAAGGGGGTAATTAGAAGTATACAATTTAATGCATATGAGAGGGACAGAGAAGAAAAGAGAAAGAGGCATATCTCTCTATGTACCCACAAAAAAACTCCAACAATCTTATCAAAAGAGATTTGCTTCTTATTTTATGTTTTCAAAATACTGTTTTCACATCCCCACTATAACATAAAATGTTGTCTTTTCAACAGAATTAAATGTCAAATTTTGTTAAATGTTAAATATTTTTATCTTGCTTTCATAATGAATTTAATTTAAACCTTTACCTGCGAAGGCCATGATCCTTAGGCAGACAAAATTTTACAATTTACATTTTATTAATGAGGCATTTGAGACCTGGATCAGCAAAGCGACTTCCCACGGCCAGAAATGTTGCTAAAGTTAGGGAGAAATTAGGGCCCCCAGTACCCTCGCATATTTCAGGTCTTACATCGTGTTTTTTCTCCTGCAATTATGCTACCTATCTCTTATTATGCTTGTCTTCTAAGCCTGCTGTGAGATAACCTTTGCATCTGACTTAAGTGTGATGTAGGCATATTTTAATGCTTATTTTCACAAAATTCATATTAATTTGAAGCTTAGTTGAACAACATTGTCAACTGAATTTTGGAGGAACCCTCTACACTTATTTCCTTCTCTGCAGTGAAGAACTGTATCTCCCCTTAGAGATGAGAGTGGGCACCATCCAAGGAGGTGGGAAGCCATTAAACTGGGAGGCATCAGTGGGTAGATGGGGTGTGTTTGAGAATCTCTGAAACTCCTCACCGAGGCGGGAGGCCAGCAAAATGGACCGGGGACGTGGTGAAGTCTGGCGTCAGGCTGGCAGCAGAAATGTGAGGGGAATCTGTTAAAGTCAGTGCTCAGGCTGAAGGCAGCTGGAGGATGACAGGGAAGCCACAAGGGTCACTGCTCACACAGCACTTGCACCATGACTGAGGGAGCCATGGGGCCCAGAACAGAGGAAGCAGCTGGGCTGTGAGGTGGATCCAAGTGCTGAGGCAGGAAGCAGGTGGTCACAGGAGGAGGAAAAGACTAGGCTTGTGCTGTGGAGCATCTGCCCCTCACACTGGCTCCTGTGGAAAAGCTCTACAAAGATTAAAATGTAGGGGGAAAGCATTTATTTTGACTAATCATCCTCAAAAGCAGTTTTGACACCTACAATGCTGAGAGAAAGGGCTACTGTGGACACAAAGCAAGAAATGCGGATTTCTCCAGGGCTAAGTTGTCTCAGAAAGAACAACGGCAAAAATACATTTCCATGAGAGGCCAGGCGGTCAGTGAGGAATCTTTCCCCCACTTCTGACTTTTCCATTGACTGATGTGTGCCTCCAAGCAAGTTGCTAAATCTCTTGGAAACTATCTTCCTTCTGGAAGAAAATGGATGTCTTGCTGTAAAACCTACCACCTTCCAGAAAGTAAATGTTCCCAAACTGCAATGCTACATAGGAAAAATACTCTAATTTTGGGGGCGGGGATGGGGAATGTGTTTATAGGATTGTTACATATACAATTAAATTGAAATCCTCTTTATAAAATGTTTATCTCTAAGAACACATTCTGAAATTATTGAATGGCATGTGGCATGATTTGGTTGTTGCTTTATATGATTTCTATCTGTTTACTAATAGAGAAAATCAGACATGGGAAATTTCCTTCATGTTGGCTATTTCAATTGAGAAAAGTGAAAAGTATATTTTAAATTATCCTTTTCCACTTATCAGAGGAAGATAAAAGCTTAGAACTTGATCTATAGAGGCTTTCATACATTCCAATTATCTAATGAGAAGGCCCTATTCTCATTCCAACATAGATGCTTTTCTGACAAAAAAAATAAAGAAAAGAAAAAGGAAAAGCTAGAGCCATCATTACACTTGTAGAAAAATCACTAAAATCAGCTGAATATTAACTAGATCATTCCTGCAGTTTTGTGTATTTTTAGTGAGATACCAAAGTGTTACTTTCTATAAAGTAGTACTTCTCCCTCTCTCTCTCTCTCTCTCTCTCTCTCTCTCTCTCTCTCTCTCTCTCTCTCTCTCTCTCTCTCTCTCTCTCACACACACACACACACACACACACACACACACACATATATATATGACTAGCACTATGTTGGCCCCTCCATATCCTTTCTCCAGAGTAGAATTCTGCACTTACCTAACAATGAATACAGATCCCAAAATCCCTACACCGTAGTTCTAAATCAGTAGATCTCAGGTAGGGCAACGTAATCTGTATTTTAATAAGCACCCTAGGGAACAAGAAAGTCCAGGAAACCTTTCTCTACAAGATCACTCAGTACTGTGGTAGGTAAATAACTCAATTCACCTAGATTCTGTCTTAGAACAGGCCATCCATGACAGCACTGATAAATTGTGCATGAAATTGATCTCACCTGTATGGGAGACATCATTTGTCCTGCAGCACGCCCCATATGCCGGCGGACTTCCGCTTTGATTTCACTTGTTACTCATTTGTGGTCTGGTGTTGTTAGAAACCTCATTTACAGGGAGGATATTAATTTCTCTCAGTTATGAAGTTTGCTTTTCTCGCTCCCTTCTGTTTACAGATTTTTCAAGGAGGAAATCTCAAGTCCTAGAATCCAATTTTTTCTAACCGATTTTAGTCCAGTGTAAAAGCTTAAACTCAAACAAAAACTCACTGCAGAGAACATGGTCAGAAGAATGAGTTGCAATTTTTTAAACTCTATCTTTTATTTTGTGCTTTATAAATACTTTTTCATTTACTGCAAATTAAAATTGATGTCTTAGTGAATTTAGGACACAAGTAGAGTGGTCGCACTTTTATTATCTTAGCCACCATGCTTATTGGTACTGTATTATAATGAGATTAGACTAACACAAGAAATAACCATTTGAATTTGTTTCCTTGTTTTACAACCTTTGCACATTCCAGCTTCTCAGCATAAAAAGGATTAGCAGAACAGAGTGCACTGTACTAGAATACTAAATGTCCTCACATTCTATGTCCTTGAGCAAATTTGAACTGAAAAAAAAAACCCTCTTTGCTAAAAGATGTACAATGAAATTACATACATATGCACTAAGCCAAATTTTACCAGTATCTAAGCTATGTATCGTGAATGAATAAAGCACTTTAAGAAACTACACAAACTCCCTTTGATCACTAGATTTCTATTCCGTAAGTTGCTACTACAGATTTACATGCTACCTAACCCACAACCAGTGAATATATGAAGCAATGAGAGAATGGAGTCATATTATGATAGCCATATTGTGGGTGCCTCCAAGTTACACATTATGTTTGAAACTATTTCCCTTACCACAATCTAGGCAGTGTTACAGGTAATGTCCTGTTATTATCAAGAGGAATGTGAATGGTAAACCAATTGAGATTTAGCTAAATAACAAGATTTTAAGATTTGTGGAAGAAGCATTCATTTATTTTCAATTAATAATAAATAAACTGTCCTATAACCAAAACTATAGTCCTTGATACTTGAACATCTATAAAATAAAAAGGCATGAAAAAATATTCAAAAAAATAGTCCACTATAGCTGTAAAAATGAAGCTGAAATAGCATCACTTTAAATCCTCACACTCTGCAAACCACAAATATAGGAGAAATATAAACTTTAAATTACAACTTTTTTCCTTCAAGGCCATAAACAAACATAAATTTTAATCCTCAGAGCAAATACTATTTAAAGATTTATTTTCTAAATGAAGTATGTATAAATATTGTGATTCCAATAGAGTAGTTTTAGAGGCCAGTGTCATATTTTTGTTTTCCTTTCTTTGTGTGTGACTCTGGTGAATGCACACGTTAAATAGATTTTTTTCTTTTGGCACGTGATACCAGCAAAGTTTCTTATGAAGCTTGACAGCCAGATTGTAAAATTTATATGAAAGATTAAAGGGTCAATAATAGCCAAAAATTTTTTTTGCAGGAAAAGAATAGAATGAAGACTTTCTCTACCAGATATTGTGTCTTATTATGAAGCTATAATAAATATGGTAGTATAGTCTTGTATTGGGGATTTATAAGCTAGCAGATAAAATATAATACAGAGTTTAGAGAGACACAGCATACTTGGGAACTTGATATATGACTTCAGTGGCATGCTAGACTAGTAATTTTTTTTAATCAGTTAATGAAACTGAAGAAAAATGATCATCTATATATAAAAAAATCATGGGAAATTAGATCCCTATCTCATAGCTTACACTTTATCTAGGTAGGTCAATAGCATAAATATGAAAAACAAAGGTTTAACCTTTTAGTATAAGATGTAAAGTAATATGTTTCTAACCTTGGGATGAAGAAGATTTTCTTGAGGAAGACAAAAATGGTGCTGATTATATGAAATGTGATTGATAAAACTGACTATTTAAATTAAGAATTCCAATTTTTCAAAATATACCTTAAATTAATGGAAAATACAAAGTAAAAACTGATAGAAGATATTGGCAGTAATATAACTAACAAGGGAATAATATATAAAGGGTATATTAAAAGGAAAGAAACTCTTCTAAAAATCAATAAGAAAAAGAACACAACATACTAGAAAAATAGGCAAAAGACATGAACAGGCATTTTGGAGCAGATGAAACACAGATGACTAGGAAAAATATAAAAAGATGCTCAGTCTCTTTGTGATTAGGGAAATGAGAATCTATACCACAGTGAAACCATTTCATATCCATTTGATTGACAAAAATTAGGAACTCTGATAATACTTTGTACTATAGTATTTAGCTTCAACATTATTGATCAGAATTTAAATAACTATAATCACTGGAAAATAATTTGGCAATATTATTTGAAGTTATCAGTCTCATATCCTACTATTCAACATTTTCACTTTTAGGTATCTCCAAGAATATCCCTCACATAAGTATACTTGGATGTATATGCATGAATATTACTAGCAAGGCTATTTATGAGATGGGGTACTATAACCCAGTTGAAGAAGAGAATGAATAACCAAATTATGATATATTAATTCAATATCATAACAGTGAAACTGAACAAATACACCTAAAATAGTGAAAATTAACAGATAACAAACTTATTTGCAACAATTTAGAATAATGAAATTCAATATAATGTTGGCATTGGAAAAAAGAAGATGAGCAAATCCTAGAAGACTATGAATACTCTGATACCCTTTTGAAAAAAGAATGTTTTAAACTGTTAAAGGTATGTGTATAAATGTAAATATATATGTATACTTATATGTATATGGTTGCATATAAAGAGACATACATTTATACATACATACACCTGTTTGTATACATTCTCTTGTATATATATGCAAGAGAACAATGTATGTTAATTCGGATAATGGCCCTTGTAGAGAGATAGGGGCATGGGATGAAAAGAACATAAACAGGTATCAGTTGCTGTCAGTGTGTTAATTCTTGGTTTGGTTGGTGTGTTCAAGAGCATGCAATGTATTTTAGATGATAGATATAGATAGATGATATAGATAGATAGATAGATAGGTAGGTAGGTAGATAGATAGATAGATAGATAGATAGATAGATAGATAGATAGATGAGCTAACGGAGCAATTATAAACAGATATGATGACTGGTTACCATTATTCCAATTTTGTGAATCTGAAAGCCACTGTTATAGTCAGTTTGGCCTGATAGAACAGAATACCAATACCATTGGGGCACTGGGATGGCTCAGTCAGTTGAGCGTCCGAGTCTTGATTTCTGCTCAGGTCATGATCCCAGCGTCGTGAAAATAAAGCCCCACTTTAGGCTCTGGCAGGGGAGCCTACCTGCTTAGGATTTTCTCCCTTTCTCCCTCTGTTCTTGTCCCCCTACTCACATGCTCGCTCTCTCTCTCTCTCTCTCTCTCTCTCTTTCTCTGTCTCAAAAAGAAAAAGGAGAAGGAAAGAGAAGGAAAGGAAAGGAAAGGGAAGGGAAGGGAAGGGAAGGGAAGGGAAGGGAAGGGAAGGGAAGGGAAGGGAAGGAAAGGAAAGGGAAGGGAAGGGAAGGGAAGGGAAGGGAAGGAAAGGAAAGGAAAGGGAAGGAAAGAGAAGGAAAGGAAAGAGAAGGAAAGGAAAGAGAAGGAAAGAAAAGAGAAGGAAAGGAGGAAAGGAAAGGAAAAGGCAACTCATACAAATAAAAAAAGGAAAGGAACAATACTATAGACTAGGTGGCTTACAAACAACAGCAATTCATTTCTCACAGTTCTGGAGGCTGGGAGTCTAAGATTACGGTGCAGATCTAAAGAGTGATGAGAGCCAACTCTCCAGTTCAGAGACGCCATCTCACTGCTTCTCACATAGTAGAAGGGGCAAAAGAACTATCTGGAGTCTCATTTATCAGGGCATTAATCTTATTCATGAGGGCTCTGCCCTATGACCTAGTCACCTTCTAAAGGTCCCACCTCCTAATAACATCACATTGATAATTAGACCATCACATTAGGAATTAGGTTTTAACGAATCTATGAATTCTAGGGGGATAAAAATATTCAGTCTATAGCATCCATTAAGTTAAATATTGAAATGAGAATAAATACTATTTCGTTACAGAGAAATTCTCATATCATTATTGCCAGCATTACTTGGAATGTTTCATAAAAATTCAGATAATTTTGGCCCCTACTTCTAGAGATCCTGCTTTAGTGAATACGGGTAGAGCCAAAAATTAGCATCCCAAGTGATTTTGATGTGATATAGGGATCGCAATATTAGAAACACTGCTTTGTAGAAAATACTATTACTTGATCACAATAAAAAGTGAATGTTTTTTATCATGTTATTTGTCACAGTGGCTTGAATTTCCTCCGACCTTAAATGTCATAATCCTATGCTCATAATACCTTTCACTGTTCTAACTATATAGTTCATATTAAGGCATACAACATATTAAATATTAAAATCTGCAATAACTAAGCATATATGTACTTAGAGCAATATGCTTAATCTTGTTTTATTACCTCATGATGTGGAATGAATGTGTACTCCTCAAAATTCATATGTGTTGAAATCGTAACCCCCAGAAGGTGACTGTATTGGGGGATAAGGGCTTAACAGAGATAATTAAGTTAAAATGAGGTCTTTAGGATGAGGCTTTTTTTCAATATGACTTGGTGTCTCTATAGGGAACAGGAAATGTGGACACAGACCTTATAGAGACCATGTAAAGACACAGAGAAAAGACAGCCACTTATGAAACAAAGAGAGAGGCTTCAGAAGAAAGTGACACTGTCAATATCTTGATTTGGGACTTCTAGTTTTCAAAACTGTAAGGAAAAAATTTTCCATTGTATATGCCACTCTGTCTGTGGCCCTTAGTTATAGTAGCCCTAGCAAATGAATACACCTCATGAAAGCTGACTTAAATAGAGAGCAAGTTCAGGGAGAAATGACAATACCGTATCATAGAAAGTCACTAACCTAAATTTTGGTATTAAATAAGGAGGAACCAATTGGATGAAAACTTATTTGTCTCTAACTCTCCTTGTCCAGCTCAAGCATAGATAGCAAATGTATCTATCTGTATCACTCTTTTCCCAGAAGCATAGGCCTGATATTGAGATGAACTGGCAGTTTCTAACCAATAATTCCTTAAAGTTTGACAGAAAATAGATGTCTTTTCAGGATTTATGTTTAACCACTATATGAAATAGATATTTGCTGTAATATTTGACTTGTTTACTTATTTGGGTTTTGTGATCACCTAGCTTCTACTTAACTTTTTGAACTATGCCTCAAATTTAAACTCTGGTGGCACTTGACTGAGTCAGATGAGCATGTGAAGAGATGCTCTGACCAGGAAGTAAATCTCTGGTGCCAACGAACAAAGCCATATTATTATTGTCACCGATTCTAGGAACTGTTGCTTTTATGGTCTTATTTTTTATTAAAAATATTAATTTTATTTTTTCATTATATGAGCACAGATTTAAATATTATATGGCCAAATTGTTTTTAATTTTGCTTGTGATTTTAAAATAAACTAATATATTTTGTTGTACCTAATAGGTCTGTGTCTAGTGGATAAGTCAGTTCCATCAAGAAGTCTGAATACAGAAAAGCTTCCCTCATTATGCTAAAGTGCTCCAGGAAATTTCCTTGCCTTGATCTTTACCAGATACAGAGTTTTGTTTTGTTTTGTTTTGTTTTTAATTATTTTTCAACTCAGAATAATATAGCCTTAGTACATTTATTTTGCTTTTGAAAAGTAGAATTAAGCCTTCACAGTTTATGAATCTTGAAACAAATTTGCTGGCACTGAAATCTCTCATGTGGCACAAATCAGTATACTAAGAACCAGAGATGTTTCAAGGTTTAGGGGAGTCTTTATGACTTCCAAACCCTTACCATGCTTTAAAAAGTATTTTATTGGGGCACCTGGGTGACTTAGTGAGTTGAGCATCAGACTTGGGCTCAAGTCATGATCTCACAGGCCATGGGTTTGAGCCCCATGTCGGGCTCTGTGCTGGCAACTCAGAGCCTGGAGACTGCTTCTGATTCTGTGTGTGTATATCTCTCTCTGTCCCTTCCCTGCTCATGATCTCTCTCTCTCTCTCTGTCTCTCAAAAATAAATAAATGTTAAAAAAATTTTTTTAGGTATTTTATCTTTATCAAGTGTATTCTCAAATCTCTGTTTAAAATAAGTACAAGGAAAAGCAGATATTCAAATATTAATCGTCTGAAAAAAATCTATACTGGACTAATTACATCATAAATCAATACAATATAACATCCAAATATCTCAACTTGTAAGACACTCAAATAATAACAGTGAAAGATAGGCAACTCTATAGCCATTTGTTTTTATGAGCAAGATGTTCTAATACTAAACATTAATATATTAGCCTCATTTCAAAAGCAAATGTGCTTTTACATTATAAGGTAGTCTAATAATAATACAAACACAGTCTAAGGGCTGAGACTCAGGTAAAGGGACTAAGAAACATAGGATGCAAAATGTAAGGAGGTACTCACTCTCAGGCCACACAAGTGCAGAGTTAGTATTTGTGTGATGCCAAAAGTAAGTATTCCCTTAAAGTTTGTGCCATAGGCCCCTCACTCTTCTTTTTGTCCCAGCCCTCAAATATCAGCATATTAGGATACAGATCTTTATTGACTGATGGAGTTGTTTCCCAATAAACTCATTCCATACTGAAAATATCATAGGTTGAAAATGGATTTAATGTACCTAACTGCAGAACATCATAGATGAGTCTAGCCAACTTTAAGCATGCTCAGAGCACTTACATTAGCCAACAGTCAGATAAAATTGTCTAACACAAAGCTTGTTTTATAGTGAAGTGTTGAATGTCTTATGTAATTTACTGAAAGTGGAAAACGGAATGATTGTATGGAGTTATAAGTGTACTGTTGTTTACCGTCATGATCATGTGGCTAACTGGGACTGTGGCTGGCTGCCATTGCCCAGTGTCAGGCAAGAGGATCATATGACCTACCACTAGCCCAGGAAAAGACCCAAATTCAAAATTGGAAGTATGGTTTCTAGTGAATACATATCACTTTCACACAATCATAAAGGCTAAAAATCTTAAGTCAACCATTGTTAAGTTGGGGATTGTCAGTATTCACAAAAGAAAGCAAAAATGTAATACTTAATTTGGTTATGATCAAAGCATGGTTAAAGTTAATTCCTCATTCTCTAGAACATGAAAATGAAATAAAGATAATGGCCAGTCACTCCACTGCAAAATGTTTTCCAATACAGTATAATAAAGAGGTATTTATTATACACCCTTACTTATTCCTTTCGTTCAAGTCTTCATATCTTGTAATTTGTTTTTTGTTCTGTGTAGTTTTTTCATAAGCAACATTGGTTTAGTTCAGTAGTCAATATTGCTAAATTGTAGATGAAGAAAATCACTAAACTATAAAAGTCCACATCAATTTATAACACATATCTCAGGTTGTAGGTATGTAGCACAGTCCATCAAATCAGAGGCTAGGACAGAGCATCTGTCTTATTTTTCTATAATTGAAATTAATTTCTGAGTCTATGCAACCATTCTTTGTTATCTAATGATAAAATTTAATCTTATTCATGCTTTAATAGCATTCTTCCTCTACTTCAGTCTCATTCCATAAATCCAGGATCTTAAAGAGTGCCACATCATTGGCATAGGGATTGGGAGGCAATCAAAGATCTCATCCAGAGTCCACAGAGTTTATCCTGCCTCAGCTTTAAGGACAATTCAACAATTTCTTTGGTTTCAATATAAATACAATACAGTCAAATCATGTTTAAGAGGCATTGGTTCAAGGTCACATTTGGAAAAAGGTCTTTGATAAAGATGTTTTTCCATAGAAGTGAATTCATTATAAACCAATAATCAAAGTGATAAGAAGAGAAAATTAAGGAATTATGAATAAGGAAAAGCAGGCAACAGTTCACCGAAACACCAAGCAAAGGTCAATCATGAAAGATGACTGTACTTGTCCTGAGTATTGCAAAAACAAAAGCTCTAATTTCTCTACACCAAGGCACTGCTAATTAATTTTAATGCTAGAAGGAGAAAGTAGGAGACTATGACTTTGTTCATAGTTTGGTTCCACAGAATCAGGGTACACCTTAGAGTGGGCTTCCAAGGGAGGTTCAAAACGGTGGGAGAAATAGAAGGGGGGAGTTTCTCCATTAATTTAAGAAACAGCCTGAGGGTTTAATTCAGATTCCTGCTTTTCAAAGGCAAGAGCAATTAAGAAAGGACTGAATAAAAAGCAAGTTAAGATCCATCTCCTGTTGCCAATCTTGCAGCCTGATTTTACGCTGTCTCTTTCCACCAAAATTTCTACCTTTCTTCTAAGTGTAAGGATCTTTGCCTGTTGATTTACAAGCAAACATGTGTCCTAAATTTGCCTTTGTCACCACAGGGCTCTCACATTTCAAATGGATGACAGTGAATACTCTTGATTGTTCATAGTGCTTAAGAAGAGCTACTTTAGAAATAATTTCATAATCTGCAGAAGAATAGTGAAGAAAGCATCTGGCGTAGTTGAGGTGAATGAAACATAATCAAAGTCAAAGACATGAGTATCCTCTGAGTTACTTTTATGAACACATCTCCATCTCTGTTCACTTCTTATCATAAGTGATGAAATTGAAGAATCAGGAAAATGGCAGTTTCCATTTAGTTCATATTAGTCACTATCTACAGAGAAGTGAAAAAGTGACATGTGGTTTTAAAATCATTATGCTATGTTGCTTTATAAATATTTATAACTGGTATGGTTTGGTATAACAATTTTTGTCTAAGTGTATGAGAGCAGAATAACACACTTCAAAAGTAATTTATAATGTTATAAATACAATTTTAAAAAATTATTAGCAACATCACAAAAACCCAAAATACTTTTTTCATTTTAATCAACAATTTATAAAGAATTTATAAATATACATAAATATATACACAATCATAAATGCATAAACACACATACACATGTATATTAATATAACAGGTAAAGTTTTTTCTCCCACCACAAACAACACATTTTGTAGTTTTTTATTATTTGCAATATGATCTCATGAATATAACTTTAAAACAAAACTATTTAAAGACATTTAAAAAATAAAGTAAAAATACTAATTAAAAAGGAAAAATAATATGTGCTATATAAAAGCTTATTAGTATAAACAAGAGAAGCATTAAAATAGTAAGAATGGTGTAGCATTCACTCATTACATCATCTGGTCATATACTTATATTTAAGAGAACTACCTAATTGCAAAGTGGGTAGTTTTCTACCATGGGCCTACCCAAATCTAATATTAGTGTACTGGGTTAGGGGTATGGTGGTGGGGTGGCTACATGGGTTTTATGGTTTGTTTAAACTATTTATGTCATTTGTATTATTAAAACTGCATACTCATTACAGAATTATAAAATTACCTCTTGAAGTTTGGTTTAGAAATTTGCATTTTTTACATGCAACTTGAATGTTTCTCATGCACAGTAAAGTTAGAGAATGATTTATCTCTATGTTATTTTTTCTTTAAATGAAAGTTTTGTATCACTTGACTTAAATACAACTAGCTTCAGAAACACTACTACTAAAGCAATTGGGCATATCACTAGTGGACAGTACAGAATCCTATTTAGAAGCCACACTTTATCGAAACTAATATAACCAATTTAAAATATCTAAAATAGATTAAAGCATGTTTCAAACATCTGTGTATTGTTTTGTGACAGCACACTTCAAAGAATGAATTTCTCTAGAGACCATGGTTTACTTATGGAGGAGCCAAACTACGATATCTGAAGTGACCAATGACAGCATTTGATCCAGTTGCACTTGTTCATTGGTTGAGTGTGGATACCATTTGTTTCCTCTATCCCTCCCTTTGACATTGGGATTGGGCATTTTTCACCAGGTGTCAGCTCTTAAGACCCAGACTTTTAACTAGATTCAGACTAAAAAAAAAAAAAAAAGAAAAATCAGATGGATAAAAATAATTTGACATAGAAGTTGATTAAGTCAGAGAAAGAGCTAGGCACTCTATGTCATTACCTTATGGCCGAAGTAAAATAATATACTGTAAAACACAATCAGAATTTGTGCAGACTCTATTATTTTTTCAATATATATGTGATCTTCTAACTCTTGAGACACACTCTTCATGTTTCCCCAGAGGGTATATCACCATTAAGAATCATGGGCATAGTGAATAAACATCCTAAATTATTTTTCTTCATTTTTTATTGTCATAAAATTTACGTTAACAAAAACTTTTCCATTTTAACCATTTTTAAGTTTACAGTTCAGTGGCATTAAGTATATTTTCATTGCTGTGCACAGATATCATGAACTTTGTTTAAAATTTTTTTTTTAGTGTTTTATTTATTTTTGATACAGAGAGAGACAGAGCATGAGAGGGGGAGGGGCAGAGAGAGAAGGAGACACAGAATCCGAAACAGGCTCCAGGCTCTGAGCCAGCTGTCAGCACACAGCCCGATGCGGGGCTCGAACCCACAAACGTGAGATCTGACCTGAGCCGAAGTTGGAGGCCCAACCGACTGAGCCACCAGGCACCCTATCATGAACTTTTAAAACTACAAATGTCTTAGCCTCGCACCCAGTTTCTGATAGTATATCATTATTTTGAAGTAGGGATTCACCTTCTTAAAAATTGTTTTAAAGGTGACTCTGATGAATAACCACAGTTTACAGCCATTTATTTAATTCCTTCATTTAACTCAGTTAGTCATTCACCTTATAACTTGGTTATTTATTAGAACACCTGGAATTTGTCAAACACTGAGCTGGGTATCAAGTATACTGAAATTATAATTAGCAGTAACCTTTTCATTTATTTATCTTTTATTAAGTGCATATAATATGCCTGTTGCTTTCCTGGGGGAAATATACATATTTCCCAAATAAGTATTTTAAAGATTTACTTGATTTTATAACAACCAGTAGAAAGGAGTTTTAAAAATTATTACATTTGTTTCTAGAAATAATGGAAAGTATAAATGGTCATGTCATATAACACTTAAAAGACACATTTTTATCCTTTCACAACAGTTCTATGCAATGCGAGAAATGGAAATACGTAAGCCATTGATAACAAGGGGGTAATATTGCTGATAGAAACAGAACTGATAAATTTTTCTTCTCTGCCTTGAATTATTTTGGGGTAAATACTAGTCCAGTAAAAGAGTTCTGAATGTAAAGTCACCTAGGTTAAAAACTAGACCTTAACTAATAAAGTGGGCTGCATGTATGTACATCAAAAAAAAAATGCAATATCAATACAACTCTACTGCAAGGCCGTACTATAACTGTAAAAGCTATTGCAGCTAAAGAGTCTGAAAATGCTTACCTGAACCTGGTATGTGAGCTCAATAATGACATACATGCATGATCCTTCCAACTAATGAATTATTATCCTATTTTTAAGATGGTGAAGTAATGTACCCAAGATCAAAGAAGCACTACTAAGGAAGATAAGCCTTTCCATTGCCATAGTGGATATTCTTTCTATTGTGTTATATTGTGTGTGTGTGTATGTGTATGTATATATATATATACACATACACACACACACAATATCTATTGTACAGAGATTATATAAGACATGTATATTGCTCATAGTCCATTAGTTTAATAGACCTGATGAAATGACCATTATATAGAATGAAAGGGGCATAAAGAAAGAAAACAAGAATTTGTGTAATTCAGGGAATATTTCTTAAGGAATTATTAACATGGGAGTTGCTGGATACATAGAACATATCTAAGGGCTGATGACATGAAGATTACTTAAAGCAGATGGACAGACCTATGGAAAATGGTGGGGTCCTGAAATGATAAGACTGAGAAACAGCACATGTTCTGCTGAATGTGACTACAACCTGAAGAAGATAAAGAGAATCAGGAGGTAACAATAGAAGCCAGTAGTGTTTTGAGGTATAAATGATACTTTTGGCAATGAAACACTGCTGACATTTCTACTCATAGGTCAAACATGAAAAAAATATGTATTTTAAAGAGATGATTTTGGTACCTGTGTGGAGAACAGACTGAAGGAAGAATGCCTGGAGGTTGGAGGGTCACATAGAAGATTAATTAAATGCATGCAACACAGAGAAGAAATGAGGATTGAAGATATGTAAAGAAATATGAATAAGGGAAACAAGGTACACAAAAATTAGATGTTTTGAATAAGGTCACTTACATAGTTAGTTCCAGATATCAGGGCTTACTCCAACTTCCAAAATAATTTTATTACTAATACATTTATTCTTTGGAATCCAAAATATAGCTTAATTAAAACAACAGGAAAAAATATCAAATGTGACTACCGCCTTGTAATTTTTCTCCACAAAACTAATCTTTTTTTTTTCCTGACCTAATGTAGAGAATAATAGAGTTCCACCAGTAGATTAATCCTCTTAACTCAGTATAATAATCCTAAGAATAAAGACACAAAGAATACATTTGTTACACCAAGAGAGACTTGTACAATTGCTGAATGGGCAGTGTGTTTTACCAGCTACCTAGACAACTACATCATGCAGACAGGAAAAAGTAAGATTTTATTTAATGCCATAACAAATAATACAGATATGTGATTTTCAGTAGGCCATTTAGCAAATACAAGATTACAAACTTTATAGGAATTTTCTCTCAGTGAGTGAACGAGCACTTTTTTTCATTGTATATTTTTGTCAGTATATGATAATTATTTTTCTCAAATATAGTAATGTTTTCTATGCTTTAAAAATATTTCTTTCCAAATTGTATGTAAGATAGTGTAAAATGTTTATTTATGTGAAAACAGGTGCAGTGACTAAAGACAATATCAAAAATTTAATCCACTTGATTCATTGAGGGTTATCTTCATAAAAATTCTAAGTTAGTTTATGAATTGTTTGTTTGTTTTTGTAGGTAGCAGATTTTCACCAAAAACAGACCCAAATAAGTGAAGATTAATAAAACCCACATGATGAAATGATGTTTGTGCTTATAGCCACAGACATGGATTTGAACTTAGAAATTTGGAACTTATGGAAAGTAAATCACTATGTAAGTGATCACTTTTATTATATCCTTACATTAAATAAAGGGATAAAAACAAGGAATGCATTCTTATTAACCGTATCCTGATTACCTTAAAGTAATGACCAGGAGCCAAGCATGCAACCGCATGCAAAATGTGTCCAAGTTTAAGCCTGGAGAACTGGAGAGAATAATCCTCACCCACCTACACAGACCCAAATAGCATTAAGAAGGCCTTGAATTGACTCTCTAAGCCATATAATTATAGGCACATAATTATGATGTACATAAGATTCCAGATCAGACCAGTTGGATCAAATTAGATCAGTCTAATTGAATGTCTAATTAGTTATTCATAACTATGAGGTATAGGTTATGAAAGAAAAGGTATTTTCTAAGCAATATAATGATTTGACTGAAAAACAGTACAATATAGGAAGTATCTATGAAATAAAAATTAAAAATAAGAAAACTAAAAGATTGCCATTAATTTTATACCATAGTAGATGAATTCCCCATTGTAAAACTAGTTATATTTTTTGTTCACTTCATCCTAGTTTTACATATTTTTTGTAAAGAAAAATGTTATTGAATCATGATATATCTTATTAAAATGTGTCATAAGAAATCACAGGGGTTGAAATGTAGAGAAAGGGGAATCCCCCTCTTGCACCGTTGGTGGGAATGCAAACTAGTACAGCCACTCCTGAAAAGAGTGGTTTTTTGTTTGTTTGTTTGTTTTTGAGGTTCTTCAAAAAGTTAAAAATAGAACTACCCTATGATCCAGCAATTGCACTACTAGGTATTCACCCAAAGGATGAAAATATACTGATTTGAAGGTATACATGCACCCTGCTATTTAGAGTAGCATTATCAATGAAAGCCAAATTATGGAAAGAGCCCAAGTGTCCATCAAAGGATAAAAGGATAAAGAAGAGTGGTATGTATATTCAATGGAATATTTCTCAGCCATCAAAAAAAAAAAAAAAAAACAGAAATTTTGCCATTTGCCATGACATGGCTGAAGCTAGAGAGAGCATCAGGTGTTGTATGTAAGTGATGAATCACTAAATTCTACACCTGAAACTAGGATTACACTGCCTGTTAACTAATTGGAATTTAAATAAAAACTTTAAAAAATAAAAATAAAAGGTATCAAACAATTGAAAGTTACACTTTAACATCTTTATACTTCCAAACATGTGACTACAACTAGCCTACAGAGTTGATTAAGATAAATTTATATTCTTGATGTTTCATCTTATTTCAGAGGATAAAATGTGGAAAGTCACATGAAATAGCTTTCTCGAGTACAGGAACTCACAGGAAGCAGTCATGTCCCCCAACAATCTTGTTTATATATTAATTTGTTCAGTAATTTTTATGTATTTAAGTAATAAAAATGTATATGTAAACATTGACCTAAATGAGGCTTTTCGGGTCCCTCAGAAAGGCAGAAGAGATAAATATAGTAGGTTTGAGGTGGGAGGAAGAAGGCATGTCTTCAGAGTGTAAAATGGGAGAAATAGAATTGGGCAGATCTGAAAAACGCTCAACCAACTCAGTGGGGACCTCTGTGTTGCATGGTGCGAAGCAGGGGCCCCCTGAGAAGAGCTAGCCTTGGTGCAAATGCTGAAAGGGATCATGAACACGCTGTGGCTGGAAAATGTCAGCCAATGGCACTCCTCACATTTGAAAGGCTAGTGCTTTCTTGTCACACCAAATAATAAAACATTTCTATATTAGTAAAATGTATTTTGGACATGTTATACCTACGTAGTGTGAATTTTCAGAAGGGAGGTTTGCAGTGAGAAGCTCTGGAATACAAATGTGTTCCCCAAAGCATTTATATCACTTGTCAGGTCTAGTTAATCACAGCAATCATTTATATAAATGAAATCTTACAATAAACTCCCGTGTTGTAAAAAAAAAAATAAGAATTATTTTATTAGTATAAATTTATTCCATACAATCAAATTTATATGTATTTATTGTAAATTTAATCAATGAGAACCATGAGATGATTTTAGTGAACACAGACATTTAGAATTGCAGCTTATGAATGAAAATCACAGTCATATAACTACTCCAGTATCCAATGTACTTTTGAGTTTTATTTCCGTTACACAGAATTTAGGAAATCTGATGACCAACTGGAATTTAAAACTATTTGTACTACTTTCTTTTCTAAAAA
>NC_043704.1:35688490-35694739 GCF_006229205.1 Suricata suricatta | reverse complement strand
ACATTGCCACCAACAGTGTAAGAGGGTGCCCATCTCTCATCGTCTCCAACATCTATAGTCTCTTGCTTTGTTCATTTTAGCCACTCTGACTGGCGTGAGGTGGTATCTCAGTGTGGTTTTGATTTGTGTTTACCTGATGATGAGTGATGTTGAGCATCGTTTTATGTGTCTGTAATGTTTATTTTTTGATAGGGAGCACAAGCAGAGAAGGGGAAGAGAGAGAGAAAGAGGGAGACAGAGGATACAAAGTGGGCTCTACTGTGACAGCAGCAAGCCCAACATGGGGCTCAAACTCACAAACTGCAAGATCATGACAAGAGCGGAAGTAGGATGCTCAACAGATGAGCCACACAGGTACCCCTGTACTACTTTCATAATAATTGCAGAATATTGTTCCATAAGGTAAGATCAGCAAGACACAATTTTCTGTGCATATAAGATAAAGTGTAAATAATTTTTAATTGCAAATATTGAAGAATACCTGTTACTTTTATCATAAATCTTAATAACTACAATATATATATAAATAAATCTGGATTAAGAGTATGCAGAATCTCTGAGGTATACAGCTCTAAAGAAAATAGTTTGAAAATTATTAGTCTCAATTATATATATATATATATATATATATGTATATGAGATCTATGGCAATACTTGTTTAACTCACAGGTGTTAAAAGGTTTAAATACTCCTGAATAGCAATTTACATGCTGAGGAAATTGATAAAAATTAGTGGTCAATGAGTTTCCCAGCATCTATTAGGCTGTACCAGATCTTAAGTATTATTTTTAATTTAGCAATTAAACGAAACAGAGAAAAAGAGGGCAGGTGCATTATATTTATACTTAAACCATCTAAAATTAATATCTGATATTATCATATATCTATAATTATTCTCTTAAATTCATACAAAAATATCAAATAAGTTACATTTTGGTCTGATGCCTCCATAGATGTAAAAACACTGCTATACTGCTTTGCTTCTCTTTAAAGTGTTTCAAGATCAGTTGTTATAATTAGAAAAATTATCATTTTCTACATTTGGAGATTCCCTATCATACATTTTCTCTCAATAAATCTCTGTTCACTAATAAGCAAAGGGTCATAAACTCACCTATGACTATACAAGATATGAATCTCGGCAGCTTTTTCTTACCTGCAGACAATTTTATTAAAGGATGAATAGAAAAAAAAAGAGATTATAAGCCTATAAATGTGTTACCTAAGTAACTAGAGGCTGCCTCTTTGCTTTCAACTCCATAGGTCAGATCGGTACACTCTTTACAGATTTGCCCAGGGGTTGGGAGGCTAGTCTTAACATAATTATCTACTGAAATGAAATTTAAACAGTAGCGGTATGTCACAACAGAAATGCATTTCTGTGAGCCTCCATTCACTCAATCCCATTGTAAATGCGAGCAAGCATATACAGGGGTTCGGAATATCTCTCTCTCTTTCTTCCATCCACTCCATCCAGTCTGTCTCCCTCTCTCCTTCCTTTTCTCTCTCTCTCTCTCTCTCTCTCTCTCTCTCTCTCTGTCTCTGTCTCTCTCTCTCTCACACACACACATACACACACACATTTTCTCACCAAATTTACTTTTGCCATTTTATCCTATTTCCTGAACCATGTTTCAAAGCCAAGTTTCTTAGGGCACCTGGGTGGCTCAGTCAATTGAGTGGCCAACTTCAGCTCAGGTTATGACCTCCTGGTTGATGGGTTCTAGCTCCAAGTCCCTTAGTTGGGCTCCGTGCTGACAGCTCAGAGCCTGGAGTCTGCTTCGGATGTGTGACTCACTCTTTCTCTGCCCCTCCCCTGCTCATGCTGTCTGTCTGTCTGTCTGTCTCTCTCTCTCTCAAAAACATTAAAAACAAAAAAGTAAACATTAAAAACAAAAAAGTTTCTTCAAAGCAGAGCTTCCCAATAAATTTCAAGCATGTTGAACTATTAATACTTTGGGACATTTGAAACAGTGGTGGGGTCTGGGGCAACCTCAGCAAATGAAGATTTCCCCAGCCCCGCCCTCTAAGTTCTATCCGGTAAGTACCTCCCCCTCCATGTGCCACAGTGGCCTCTACAAACATTTCCATTTTCCAGTTCTATGTTAACATGAGAGAAATCTTGAGAAATATAGACAAGCATCAGGCTAATTGTGCAACTTATTTGCTTCAGTGTTCAGTTCTTCCTTTTACTTCAAATTGTGTACCTCACATTAGCAACAAGTAAGTTAATACAAGTTAGAAGTTACTACTTGCAAATTTTCTTATTGCTGATTATTGCATAAGTTATAAAGATCAGATCACAGGATGACTCATTTTTTTAAATGTTTTCTGGAAATTAACCTAAATGCTAGTTTACTGGCAAGCAAAAATCAGATATAAACTGTTCTATCATCTCTATGATTTCCTTAATATATAAAAAGTGTAACACTGTAAAAAATTTTTAAATAGAAAAAGTGGAATAAGATCTCCATTTAGTCATTACTCTATTAATTCATCATTATTTTTCCTATAGTTCATTTTTATTTTTCTAAACTTTAGAATATTAATTCACTACTATGAATTAACATTCACTTAATTCTTTTTTAAAAATATTTAATATTTATTTTATTTTTGAAAGAGAGACGAAGAGTGAAGAAAGGCAAAGAGAGGGAAACACAGAATCTGAAGCAGGCTGTGAGCACAGAGCCTGATCCGGGGCTCAAACCCACGAACCATGAGAACATGACCTGAGCCGAAGTCAGCGGCTTAACAACTAAACCACCCAGGCACCCCAACATACACTTAATTCTAAATACCGTTTCTTTGCTTTTGTGCATGAACTTGTTCACCTGTTGTCTTTTTTTATTAGTATCAAGCATAATTAATATACAGTGTTATATTAGATTGAGGTGTACAATAAAATGATTCAACAATTCTATGCATTACTCAAGGGCTTATCACAGTAACTACCCTTAATCCCCTTCATCTACTGATCAGTACTGTTTTGCCTATCACGAACATTCCCGTCTTTTCAATATACACATTTTTCATAAAATTTAAACCATTGGATACGTACATATCTACATATTTCTTTTGCCAAA
Source organism: Suricata suricatta (assembly GCF_006229205.1). Lineage (NCBI taxonomy): Eukaryota > Metazoa > Chordata > Mammalia > Carnivora > Herpestidae > Suricata > Suricata suricatta. The sequence continues at coordinate 35,691,656 of NC_043704.1, read as the reverse complement.
GTTGCATTGCTCTCTAAGTATTTTCTATGTTTCTATCCATTCTGCCAAATTATCAATAATGGCATAACATTCCGTCAAGTTGATGCACCATGTTTTCATTAACCAAGGAACAAATATTCCTAAATCAAAGTATGTTTACTTAGCTTCAGTTTTCCCAGTGTGTAACACCCATGTGAGTATTTGGATGTACATAGAAGCATTGTATACATACCAAGGTATATGAACATATGCATGGTTCCTGGTAGCTTTTTTCAAAACACTTTGCAAAAGGGTGTTGCTGAATTTCACTGCCACCGGTGATATCTGAGCATAATATTTTAGTGGTGCTCAGGTCATCAGTGAGTCTTTGCTATTAACTTTTGAATGATGTTTGGGTTAAGACGATTGGTACTAAACAGAAATCTAATCCTTTTCTCCTACCTCATACTGAGTTTGTGCATCAGCCTTTCTCTCTGACCCTCCATGATAACAAGAGCAGCAAGAGTGACTGGTCCTCTGTGCCAACCCTTTTATTTCCTTATGATAAAGTTATTTTTTCCCTTTTTGACTCATCCAAGAAGCCAAACTGTTGTCAGCCAGACCCTGGGAGCTGCCGAGAAGCAGCAGGAGGACACCAGGAAAGCCCAGGAAGTGTGCACAGCAAAGCCTGACTTTGCAGTGGTAAGTTTCTTCTCCTCCAGGATTTGTCAATTTTGATTTTGCAGCTCAGTCAGCAATGTCATGTGCTGTTTGCCTCCTGTCTGAGTTACAAAATAAAGAGTTATTTTCTCTTCCAAGGTGACAAGTTTGAAAAAATAAAAATAAAAACCACCATCTCTCCATATCTATTATATTTTCCACCTGGATGACATAAACTTTTGAAACATGTGAACCGCAGAAACTGAAGAAAAGTAGTAGCTGAGCATTGTTGTATCACGTTCTCCTGCATGAACAGAACTCTCCTCAAATACTATTACCCATCACTATTATTATTACTGGGTAGGAAGGAGATATAATGTGGAGAATAGCAAAAAATTTTCTTATGATTCATTATCAATATCAAAATCTAAAATTCTAAAAAGTGATGTAAATAGTATTAGGAAAATATATTGTCATTAATCCCTTGCATCATGATAAAAATATTAATACAGATCTCTCAACATTTTCTTCTGGGCTCACTTGCTCATGATATTGTTTATGTTATAATTTTAAGATTCTATTCCTCTTCATTTTTGTTTTTATTATTGTCATTTTCAACATGAGTTTTTAGCTGTTAGTATAACTAATCATATGTATGCATCATTGAAACATCCACAAATTCAGAAAAGCCCTAACAAGTTAAGAAAAAAAAAATAGGTAAACTGTAATTCCCATGTTCAGAAATAAACATCAGTAGGCATGTGGGTATAATCCTTTTATGTTTAAAAACCCATACAGAAAATAATATTCGACAAACTTGGATCAAACTGAACACATTTTTAGAGCTTTTTTCTTGAATGTTTTTCCTTTTTTAGCATATATTTCTCTACTATCTAATTATTAATTGCTAATTCCATTATGTTGCTATGAAAAGACACAAGAGAGTGAAGACAGTAGAATGAGTGAGCATTTTACACTGGCATCAAACAAATCTGGTGTCTGCTACGAGAGCTGTGTGGACTTCACTCTTCTGTATCTTGGCTTCCGACAGAGGTTGTTCAGTCTACTGAAGGGCCCATCAAGGGTGTTCTCCATTTCTGTGATAGCATTTTTCTGTTTGTTTCTAGCATTTTTTTTATTATTTTATTAGAATGTCCATCTCTCTGCTTACATTGCCTATCTGTTCATAAATATTGTCTACTTTTTCCATGAGTGCCCTCAGCATATCAATCATAGTGATTTTACATCCCCAGTCTGATATTTTCCACATCCATGCCATCTCCATGTCTGGTTCTGATGCCTGCTTCCTTGCTTCAAACTGGTTTTTGCATTTTAGGGTGCATTACAAATTTTGTTGGAAGCTGGAGATGGCATACTCGGTAAAAGGTGCTGTGGCAAATAAGCTCTTAGCAATGTGGTGGTGAAATGTTGGGGAGAGGAAGCATCGCACAGTCCTGTGTTTGGGTGGCGCTCCCTTAGTGAGTCAGTGCCCCTGGATTATGATCTTCACTAGTGCTTCTCAGTTTTTTCCCCTTCTTACAGGGGACAGAATGACTCGCAGGGGCTGGAGGTGGGTATTGCGCCTCTTCCAGATAAGTGAGACTCCAATAAAAGCCCAGTAGGTTCGGCTCTAGTAAAGTCATTCTCTTGAAGGTGAGACTTGTCAAAGAACAGAATATTTCACATGTATTTCCCTTCTTCCTGCCAAAAATATGAAGGGACTTTTCTTCAGTTTTCAACATGAGATGCTGGGCTCCTGGAGATGAACTTCACAAAAAGTGTGAGAGTCCCCTACTAAGACTGAGTCCCTCTGAGGTTCTCAACTTCCAGAATTGTCCACATAGAGTCTCAAGCAATTTGGTAACCATGGTTCAGGTTTTCCCTACCTGGCACTGGGCCTCATTGAGGTTTCTGTCCCTCAGCTTCTGCTCAGATAAATTGTAATTCTCTGCCTTTGCCTGTTATTCCAATTTTGGGGGCACTGTGACCTCAATTTCCTGACCAATCTAAGAAGAGTTATTAATTTTCAATGTGTTCAGCTTTTTACTTATTGTTAGGATATAGTGGCAACTTCCCAGCTCCTTATACATCAGACCAGAAACTATAAGAGACCAGGAGTGTTATCAAGATTGCAGGAAATGATTCAGGAAAAGGGCTAGTCAGGGTGCCTGGGTGGGTCAGTTGGTTAAGCATCAGATTCTTCATTTCAGCTCAGGTCATGATCTCATGGTTTCTGAGATCTAGCCCCAAGTTGGGCTCTGTGCTGACAGCATGGAGCCTGATTGGGATTCTCCTCTCCCCGTCTCTCTCTTTAAATAAATAAACACTTTTTTTAAATGAAAGAGGCTAGTCAATATTGACAATATGCTAATAACAGGAAATGTAAGAAATTATTATTGGGGTGCCTGGATGCCTCAGTCAGCTAAGCATCCAACTTCAGCTCAAGTCATGATCTCATGCTTCCTGGGTTTGAGCCTGGCATCAGGCTCTGTGCTTCAGATTCTGTGTCTCCCTCTCTTTGCTCCTCGCTCACTCTCTCTCTCTCTCT
>NC_043704.1:35670788-35688390 GCF_006229205.1 Suricata suricatta | reverse complement strand
GACTTCATTTTACATCATATTTTATATGATTCCAAGAGGGTCATAAATAGCGTTTGGGAAAGCCATGATCCAAAAATATGGTGCAATCTCTACATTTGGGACACATAGTAATAAAAGCCAGAACAGTGCCCTTTAGTGTGATTGTTAAAGTAAAAAATGTTATTACTTAGAATTTAGTCCTTCTAAAAATACGAAATATAAGCAAGAACTATTGATATCATGCCATGAGGTTTCCAAAGTAGATGTGTTTCAGTTTTCTCCATTAATTATATTCAAACCTTTTTGTTTTAATTTTAATTACTATTCCAAAACTGTTTTTTATATTTTATAACATAGTAATTATGCAATGATATATCAGAATGAATCAAGTTTACATTTGCTGGTTCAGGCAAGAAGAAATGAGAGAATATAACTTATCTAAAGTTATAAAACATTTTTTTAAAGAAAACTGATTTTGATATCAAATATTGATAAGAACATTTCTTATTTTACTAGCTAGCTTAGTCTAGTCACATAAAAGAGTCAAACTTTCATTTTTTTAATATTTCTCTGAATAAATTGCTACCAATATTTCATTTTCATTCCTTTTCCATCCTAGGATGGGTTCTCTTATTGGCATAAGTTTGAAATATGTACTTGTCATAAGTGAATAATAAGAAATGCTCACCTCTGAAGTTAGAGAGGAGTCTCAACTAAATCCACCTTCAAAGTGGAACAAAGTCCATGTTTCTTAATGCAAAAGCCTCAAAATGGAGAAGAAAGGAAAGGAGAGTAGGGAAGATGAGAGAAGAAGAGAGGGGAGGGGAAGGGAGGGAAGGAGGAAGTCAAGAAGGGAATGAAGGAAGGAAGGAGAATAAAGTGTCAACCTTTTACATAGTGTACAAACTACATACGGATATGATATGCAAGAGATAATGGAAGTATTGAGAAGTAGTTGATTCTTCACAAGCTAAATACTAGTTTTCAATATTTAACTAGTTATTTTAAAAACAAATTAACAGGGGCAGCTGGGTGGCTCACTTGGTTGAGCATGGGATGTTATTTCAGCTCAGATCGTGGTCTCCTGGTTCTTGAGGTCTAGCCCTGTGTAGGGCTCCCGCAGCACACACAGCTTGCTTGAGATTCTCTCTCTGCACCTCCTCAGTTCTTTCTCTCTCTCTCTCCCTCTGCCCCCTCATACTCACACATGCGCTCTCTCTCTCTCTCTCAAAATAAAACAAACAAACAATAAATGGCTGGCAGATTTATGTTCATCTCAGTATGAGATCTAGAACCTGTACTCACCCTGCTTCTCAGCCTGTCTCTCTGGTGGTGTTAGCCCCAGGCAAACTGGGCTAATTTGACTGTTTTCCTTTGAAAGTCTTTGTTAAAAGTATCTCTTATAGAGTCCAGGAACCTTGCCTAAAGCTTTCAACCTATGCTTTGGTATGTAAAATCTCACTCAGTGCCACAAACAGATCTGCCCCTCTAAAGGGACTGTTGCAAAACTCACACAGCTCTTGTAACACATTTTCCCCTTTAGAATCTTAAAGTAGTGGAGCTAGGAGCCCTTCGGATTTATTAGAAAGATTATATTAAGATTATGTGATTATTTAGGATTCAAAACAGAAATTCTGATTTCATTGTCTTTGTTCTTTGTGGAGTTTTTCTCCTCGATCGTATCACACTAAGTCCTTTGCACACAAGAAAATTGCCCCACCTATTATAATATTGAAAAGTATCAGGACAAATCATTTATGGCAAATAGAAATGGCTATTAGTATAAAAATATTGATCCTTTCCAGTGATATTTTCTATTTAATCCAGGGCAATTTAGGACACCATACTGGGCAGTTAGTCAAGTCAAGGAAGTTATTCTATCTAAATATAAGATCGATTATGGTTTTTAACATTGCTATTACTAATTAAGCTCACTAGGAGATTTCAATCAAGGAAAGGGAGGTTCAAATCACTCATTGATTGTTTTACAGTAATATTAAGGAGGGAAAATAGTAAATTTAAGTCTAAAATTAAGTGGACTATTCTATGAACTTCAACTACACATCTCATCCTTCTTACATTAATGTAATTATTTGGAAATTCCTTATATTTTATTTTATATAATCAAGAAATATCTCTTTATTTAATTTTTAGCTATAAACTAAATGTCACCTAGACTTACAGGTTGTGGCAAAAAGAAAAAAATGGGTTCACTATGACATTATTCCCCATTCCAGGGGATCTGTGCCCACCACTTTTCCCCTTGAAGCAGTTATTTCCACAAGTCCCCAGAAACCCTTGCTTTCAGTTTCACAATCTTCCTAGATGTCCACCAACCAACCTCTTTTCCTGCTTAGATTTGCCCACAACCTCTGCCTGTGAAACTGCTAGAAGAAGCATCACCAGGGTCACTGTAGCTTCTGCAATCAAAGAATGCCAATGTCCAGACCAGTGTCCTCTTGCCAGCAAAGCCACCAGTCCTGGGTACCAGATAACCAGCCTACCAGATTCCACAATTCAGCACAATGGTAGAGTTTACCAGATTACCAGATTACTAGATTCCACAATTCTGCACAATGGTAGAGAAAATAACCCCTGTCCTCCATGCAATACTTTTCATTTAGAACCCAAAACAGCTAAGTTTGGGCTCACAGTCTTGAAATCTTATTAAATCAACCAGCCTCATTATGTAGTGAGTTGAAGAGTGGTCAGCCAAAAAAAAAAAAAAAAATCAAGTCCTCACCTCTGTATCCTATGAATCTTAATTCGAAAAAAGGTCTTTGCATGTGTCATTAAATTAAAGGAATCTAGGTAGGATTGTCCTAGATTTAGAGTGTACCCTAAATGCAATGACAGATGTCCTTATAAAAAAAAAGAAAGAAAGAAAAATTTGAGGTACAAAGAAAACAGCCACATGAAGAAGAATATAGTGGTTGGAGTTATGATGAAAAAACAAGGAATGCAATGATCCATCAGAAGCTGGATTAGGCAAGGAAAGATCTGATAGACTTCGGGGGAGCCTTGCCCTACCAAGAGCTGAGTTTAGATGTCTGTTTCTCCAGAACTATGATAGAATAAATTCATATTACTTTAAGGCACCAAGTATGTGGCTTTTGTGTGTGTGTGTGTGTGTGTGTGGCAGCCCTAGGAAGCTAATACATGTGTCTTGTAACAGAACACAAACATAGACACAGGAGCAGGGCAAGGGGAAGACAACACGTTACCATTCTGTTGTTTATTTGTTCAATACATGTTTATCGGGCAACTAATAAGTACTAGAGTTAAGGCATGAACCAGATAGACATAGCCCTTTCCCTCAAGTAATGTTCAATCTTGCAGCGAAGGTAGACATTAAATTAGTGAATGAGATGATTTTTATGACAGGTATTTAGCACGGTATGGGGGACTAGAAAAAAAAGAAAGACAAGAAAGAAAAAGTAATATGGGCATTCAGACCTAAAATAAAATAAATCTATATTGTCCCATAGTTCTGGAGGCTAAAAGTTCAATACCAAGATGTTGACAGGGGCATACTCTCTTTGAAGGTGCTGGGCAAAATGCTATTCCATGTCTCTCTCCCAGCTTCTGGTAGCCACAAATGTTTTTCTGCTTGTAGGTACATCAGTCCCATACTCTGTCTTCACATAGCATCCCCCCAGGCCCCCGTGTGTCTTCATTTGGTCTTCTCTGTGCGTTTCTCTCTGTGCAAAATTCCCCTTTTTGTAAGAACACATCATACTGGATTAGAACCCACCCTAATGACCTCAGTTTTACTTGACTATCTCTGTAAAGACTCTATTTCTAAAAAGTCACATTTTAAGGTACATGGGATAGCATTTCATCATATCTCATTTGGGGGGAGGAGATACAATTAGGAAAACAATAATAGAAGCAATTAGAGAATTCTTTTAGTAAGAAAGAGAGGAATAAACAGATTGTTAAAAGATGATGATGACTGCGGGGCATTCTGACATTAGGGAAGAGTAAGAGTGATATAGAAAGGGGGCCAATTAGATGGTGCTTCCTAGGTGATACCTAAATTTTCTTTCTTATTCAAAGCTCTAGCTAAAAGGAAATTGCAAATCCTCTCCTAATTATAACACAATAGCCTCCGATGCCTGGGTGGCTTAGTCAGTTAAGTGTCTGAATTTATTTTGGCTCAGGTCATGATCTCACCATTTGTGAGTTTGAGCCCCATATTGGGCTCTGCTCTGCCAATGTGGAGCCCACTTCAGATTCTCTCTCTCTCTCTCTCTCTCTCTCTCAGAATAAATAAATAAATAAACTTTAAAAACATAAAACAAAAGCTTCACGAACACCACTGATTGCTAGAAAATAGGCCAGAATGGATAGGCGAGAGAGAAAAGAGATTATTATTTAAGCTATTGGTATCACTACAGTCCTTAGTTTCCCTTTCTAACACATTGGGAGGTCTATTCCCTTATAGTTTATCAACCAAAGTTCTTTGGTCCAATATTGTAAATATATTCTAAATGTACAGAATAGATTAGCTATTTTAGCCAATGTATTAGCATATTAAAATAAGTCTAACATGTGATTATAGCTCAGGAAAATTAATTTCTCCCACATGGTTTTCTTACTTAAAGGACTGTACAATTTCAAGATTATATTCTTGAAGGTAGGATGCATTTTGGATTCATGTCAGGCCACTTGCCATTCAATTCAACACAATAAAATGGTCATTTTCTGTTTGTATTAGTTGTGTATGTGAACTAGAGGATATTACAATATTCAGGGAGTAGACACAAATGCACAACCATGTTAGGGAAGTGTCCAATTTATAGGGAGATAATGAAATGTATGTTTTATGAAGGGCAAGTGAATTTTCTCAAGGCTTATTCTTAAGGGAATCGTGTCTGCTTGAAAGAGTACACTCAGAAAGCAAAATCTATACTGTTCCTACAGCAGACACTATAAAAATGCAAATTAAGGTTGAAACATGCCTTATTCATGAATTTCTTAAAGTATTGAATTTGAATCTCTTAAAAATACAAAGCTAAAGACGGTTTTCATTTAAAAAGCCAAAAAATAAAATATGTATTTAAAGGGATAAATTATACATAAGCATGATTTATAATTTATTGCCCATAAAACTTTTATCAAAGAAACAAGGAGAGTGGTATGTATGCAAATACAGGGATGGAAAATAAACATATTTCTGTAAGCTGTGCACCAGAAAAGAAAGGGCACTTGGCTTATATTGGTTTTCTCTTTTAAATGTGGCTACAACCCGAATATATTTTTTAATAGTAAAGTTTAAGGTATTGCTAACACCACAGATGTGCTTTTTTTGTGCTTTGGTATTAAAGCAAAATATTTTACTTGGGGAGGGATACATTCTGTTCTGTTTCACACCATCTAGTTAGTGACAGAGACGTGTATGTTTATTAAGTCTTTAAAGAGCATTTATTTTTTGTCTTTTGTACTGTCGTTGAGTCCTGGTTCCTTCCTGACTGATTTCCATATGTTTCTCACGCTGGACAGCCCTACATATTTAATAGTCAAGGAGGATATCAAAACCATAAAGCAGGTTTAGATTTTCTGATTCACTACTTCTGGCCTTTTAACAAGAGCCTTTGTAAGAACGGTGCAAACCTCTGTAACTTTCCACTTTCAGTCTGCTCTTCAGGTTTATGATAATGAAAAAATATATCCTGTATCGAGGTCTGTTGAAGAAAATTATAACCATAGTTTGAAACTTAATGGGCTATAGCATTGGTTCAGATTCACTCAGGATTAGTTATTAGCTTCAAGAAATTGGTTACATTTATTACACTACCTCGCATCCATTTTGACAATATACAGTAAATAGGGAGAACATAAATAAAACCATTAACTATTTTTAAACTTATTTTTCTCCTATCACAACGTGAGTGAATTTTCAGGATCTTAAACACATCAAAAAGAGAATATAGCATGCATTAACAAAAAATCTTTCTTGAATTGTACTTATCAAACATCCCTATGTTCAAAGGGTATATTGCCCATGAAAAGAATGTGTTCCATCCCAGACCAAAGATTCATCAGTTTCTATTAACTTTGTACATGAAAATAGATAGTACTTAGAAACTATCAGAGACAATTATATGAATTACAGAACAATAATAGTGAAAATTTATCAACTACGCATCAAGCGCTAAAGGAAAAAAAAGAAAAAGAAACCAGGTTAAAGAACTTTTCTAATTGTACTGCTTACTCTTTATCCCTTTTTAAGAATTTATCTGATTGTTCATACCTTTTTCTAGTTTCGTTGAAGTCAAATATCCAGATAATCCTCTAAATTCATTTTGTAATTTGACTTCAATATTTGAAAGACTTACCTGGTCTCAGATACCATATGTCTACTATTCTTAACAATTCATTTCACTTTATCATACTGTCTGAAATTTTATCATAAATTCAACCACCAATGGCCTATTTCACAATGCTATAAGCCCTAGTTACCAGTTACATATTAGCAGGTCACTTGAATATTTCTTTGAAATAAATAATGTTGAAGGAGTGAGGCACTTGATGAAGAGGACAAGGCAATTTGTCTATGAATCTGTGGATATTGTAGTAAGGGTAAAAGCTAAGAAAAAATAAATATAGTGTGCAAACATATACCAGTGTAAAAGAATCGGGGTATATGGCACCTAAAGATTATGAGATGGCAATTCTAGAAAGTTGGATAGCAGCACAAAATGGAGTAGGTAGTACAAATAGTACATTTTGTCAAGCATCAGCTTTCTTCAAATACATGTCTTTGGATTACTTTTAGTAGCTTTCAGTTAATAAGTACAAAATTGTATGTGTACAAAACCTACGTCCAATTTTTCCAAATTTCCTTGCAGTGTCCTTTTTCTACCTACTATATGGTCATCACATTTTGTGTTATTGGGTCAATTCACTGTTATCCTTCAACTTTTAATCATAGATCATTAATGATAACGGTGACTCTGAGTATACATAAATGAGTAGCAAATATGCATTAAGTCTTTCATGTCATCAATATACTCTATAGTGAATTATGAGAAATATTTTAAACAGATCCTCCTTGCCTAGATTCAATGATTAATTTTTTCCATTAAGGAAATCCGACAGATAGGAAGACAGTATCTAAGTCATTCAGCAGATTGTGGTAAGGATATCCTCTCTGCAGAAAAAGAAATCTCCTTTTTTATTTCCACATTAGTAACCATTTCTTTATATTTAACATTTTTATTGGAATGTAACCTTTTTTTAGCGTATCATTATCTATCGAGGGATGATGACAATGATGAAGATGAAGGTAATAATAACTATCTACATTTGAGAGTCCCTAAATCATTTACAAAAGCCTTTATATCATTTGTTTCATCACTATGAAGTAGGGAGGGGAAGTATTATTACACCTAGTTAATATAAATAAGAAAAGCTCAGAGGATTGAAAATGACCAGCCCTAGAGAATAAGTATGCATGTAAAGCAGAACCCAAGCATAGGTCAATTATTTTATATTCTACTTCAAGGTCCCCATTCATTACCTTGATTATGTGTCCAATATCTTATTTAAGATAGAGACAGAAAGTGGTGGGTTTAGATTTCCTATCAACTGAAATCAGGAAAAGAACACTGAAAAAGGAGATAGATCAAAGATCAATCTCATCATCTTTTCCTTATTTAGACAAGAGTTTTGGGCCCTTACAAAAGCATAAGAGGGAGTGTTCATGATCTAATATACTGTGACACTGTATTGAATCACTCAGTCCAGTGCTTTACTGTGTTCTTCTCCCCAATATCCCAGGAAAGCAATCACTCTGTCTGTATATGGTTTCTATAATAAGAAGCATCCTACCTCAGAAGAGACCCTTACTACTTTGAAAAATGTCTAATTACAAGTTTCTTCATAAGTCAAAATCAGGTCTTTTATCTTTGTTCTACCTCTTCTTTCTGGAGACCAACTAAATACGTGTAAACCCTGTTTGGCCATTAGAGGCAGTTAGCTGTCTCCCCCGAGGCCTTCTCTTCACAGGGCTCTAGTGCTGCAAGACTCTTACTTCAGCTTCACCAGCCAAGTAGCATCAAAGGAGTTTGATGTGGGCTTTCCAAGAACCTCACCTCAGTACCCTATCACATATACTTCCCATGGGTTATGCGTTATTTTATCAATCAGATTTTTCCAGGGAAGTTTCAATAATACTCTAAATTTCAGTGGCCTAACATAACCAAGGTTATTTATCCTAACATTGTGCTTTAGCTGGACATCTGTAGCAAGTCTTCAGTTCTGTTCTGCATGTCCTATTTCCTAAAGTCCAAGCTTGCATGCCATTCCTTTCTCGTTCTCATGGAAAGAAGAAAACTGAAGTTCTGAACCTCTTAATAGCCCTTAAAGCTTCTTTCCAGCTTTTCACATAACTTCTGCTTCTACTCTGTTGACTAAAGCACTTCACTTGGCCAAGCCTAGAGAAAAGGACACTCTTCTCACAGGGAAGCACTACAAACCCTGTAGCTCTCCCTGAAGGAGGATTATATATCTCACCGGCTGCCATGTGACTGCAGTGCCTCCCTGGGAGAGATGTACCTTAAATGTCAGAGATGATTTTTCTGATAATTGGGAACAATATGTAATCTACCACAGTTGGAAATTGTCAGAAAAATTATTTCTGACATTTAAGGTATGTTATTGATAATTCCTGGCTTCCCTGCAGCAACTCACCTATTGTCACTTTAATTATGTTGTTCCCTCTGGGCAGTCTAGTCTCAGCTGATAACATCTGTGACTAAAAGACATTTCTTGAGCAAAGTTGTCATTTGATGAGCATGGATTTCAAATACACAGTGTTTCCTCCTGGCATCACCTTATACTTGGGCCCCAGTGAGTCGCTGACTGTGTCCTACTCACTAATCCCTCAAGCCTGGCACTCCCCAATTCTCCCATACATAGCAATTAACACCCTTTTCACCGGGGTATTACATATAGTACCTTTTTTCATCATCCTAAGTCATCTTTACTATGTCTGCATTCCCTTAAAATGTGATTCAAATAGCTGGATACAAAATGTACGACAGTGAGTTTTTGTTCTGTGTACCCTATTTCTAAGAATGCATCCCAAATTCTTTAATGATGATCATAGTATAGATAGATGTATAGATGGAGTACACAAGGTCTCCATCAATGCATCCTAAATTTATTTGTGGTAGTCACAGGTCATATTAATTTGTAACAATCTTAGAGTTATCCAGGCCCTCAAAATCATTTTTCACATAAAATGTCATTAATAATTTTAATTTCATTATAACTGAGATTTGTTTTGTTTTGTTTTTTCTTTTGAATGTGTTTCAGATCAAGTGTGGACCTTTGTATTATCCATTAAATTCCTTCTTGTTTGATTCAGGCCATTCTTCTTACTTGTTAAGATCTTTAGAATCTAAAGTTTGCATATAATGTATTATCAATCTTGATTTGTGTCACCTACAAATGACTTCTGTGTGTTCCAAGAAACCATGAATAGAACTGTCAAATGGGACATTTTTAAAGCACTAGAGCTCTAAAACACACTGTTCAAGACCTTATCTTAGTAGACAATGATGCATGAATCAGCAATCACCTGTCCTTCAAACCACAGTCCTTTACTAGCATCCAGTGTGTTTCTGCATCTTATCCACAAAGATATCGTGACAATGCTGCAAGGGCTGTCGACTGTAACCATCCCATCTGGTGCCAGAATCAGTTCTGTTGCTCTAATAGACAGTATAGATATTTCCTCTCCCTTCCATGCTGTCTATGTGTTCTTTCCAAAGCTTCACATATACTTAGTTGAAGAGGACATTGCTAAAATGTTCACAAATTACCATGTTAAATGCATTATTTGCATTCATCAGGTCATGATCTCAGGATTCATGAGTTTGAGTCCTGTGTTGGGCTCTGCATGGACAGTGTGGATCCTGCTTGGGATTCTCTCTCTCTCCCTCTCTCTCTGATGCACTCCAGTTCACACTCTCGTTGTCTCTCTCAAGAATAAATACATAAAGAGATGCCTGGGAGGCTCAGTCAGTTAAGCATCCGACTTCAGCTCAGGTCATGATCTCTTGGTTTGTGGGTTTAAGCCGTACCCTGGGCTCTGTGCTGATAGCTCAGAGCCTGGAGCCTGCTTTGGAGTCTGTGTCCCCCTCTCTCTCTGCCCCCCACTCCCACCCCACTCATGCTCTCTCTCACTCTCAAAAATAAATATTTAAAAAAGAATAAATACATAAAAAAAGAAAATGTTGGTATATTTATTTTTAAATTTTTTCTAATGTTTCATTTATTTTTGGTAGAGAGAGAGAGAGAGAGAGAGAGAGAGAGAGAGAGAGAGACAGCATGAGCAGGGAAGGGTCAGAGAAGGAGGAAGACACAGAATCCAAAGCAGGCTCCAGGTTCTGAGCTAGCTGTCAGCACAGAGCCCGATGCTGGGTTCAAACCCACGAACCCTGAGATCAGATGCTCAACTGACTGAGCCACCCAGGCGCCCTAATGTTGGTATCTTTATTGAAAAATGATGCTTACTTCCCTGGACTAAATGCAAAGACATTCAATTACTCCTGATTTCTGAGGACTTGAGCTAGTTAGAGTTGGAATAATTGTCTTACCCTTACTCTCTCACTCTTAAAATTCCCCTTCTTAGTACTCCTGTAATGACTCTGGCCTGCCTAGAACTCAGATCTTGATAGATCAAGTGTTACATCTTTGCATGATAAATAACTAGCACGTTTTTCTTTTTCATAACTACAAAGAGCTGTTTTACAAACATAGCACTTGCATTTTGAATTGTTTTAGTATTTAACTTTTTATTGTTTGCCAAATGTATACTTTCTTTGTATATTATTCAGTTTCTATTAAGTGGATATACTCATTAGTGTAACTCAAATACTTTACTGTGCAGATGGGAAATAGATGCCCAGAGTGTTTGCAATGCACTCAGCTCTTAAATTTAATACCTATTAAATGCCTATCATACGTCAGTCCAGGGCACTTTTCATAATAGCAAAAGCCTTTAAAACTATTAGACTTTAAAATATTGCCCATTTTTACATTCCAATGATGGAAATATGCAACATTTCTTGAGAGCCATTGGCAATATGTATCAAAAATGTCAAATTTTGGTGCAGCTGTGACAAGTGTGTCAAATTATATGGCACATGTTTGATAAAACCTTACTGAAAGGGGTAGGTGAAAAAGAGCTGACCCAGTAACCAGTGAAACCTTTGCTTTCAACTACCTTATAGAAAAATGCAAGGAGTTCAAATGAAAGAACTAAAATTTTCAATGGCATTTTTCACAAAAATAGAAAAAGCAGTTTTTTATTTTTAACTTTTTTTTTTTTTTGAGAGATAGAGCAAGCAGGGGAGGGTCAGAGAGAGAGGGAGATACAGAATCAGAAGACAGGTTCCAGGCTCTGAGCTGTCAGCACAGAGTCCAATGCGGGGCTCAAACCCATGAACCGTGAAATCATGACCTGAGCCAAAGTTGGATGCTTAACTGACTGAGACACCCAGGCACCCTGAAGAAGTAGTCTTAAAATGTGTTTGGAAACATAAAAGATCCTGAATAGACAAAGCAAACTTGCAAAAGAAGAACAAAGCTGGAACATTACACTTTCTGATTTCAATCTATATTGCAAAGTTACAGAAATTAAAACAGTATGGTATTAGAATGAAAACATACACAAAGCTCAGAGTACAGAATAGTGAGACCAGAAATAACCCCAACCATATATGGTCCATTAATTTACAACAAAGGAACCAAAAATACACAATGGAGAAAAGGCAGTCTCTTCAATAAATGTTGTTGGGAAAATTGGTCACATGCAAAAGAAAGAAATGGTGCCACTTTCTAACACCATATACAAAATTAACTCAAACTGAATTAAATACTTGAACATAAGACCTGAAACAATAAAACTACTATAAGAAAACACAGGGTAAGATTCCTTTTTGATGTTTATTTTTTTTTTGATGTTTATTTATTTTGTGCACCTGAGCTGGGAGGGGCAGAGAGAGAGAGAGAGACAATCCCAAGCAGTACTGTCAGCACAAAGCTGACATGTGCCTGATCCAAATCAAGACCTGATTTTGGATCATGACCTGAACCAAAATCAAGAGCTGATACTTACCCACGTGAGCCATCCAGGCACACCAAGATTGTTATAAGAGTTGGTGATGATTTTTGAAGCTAATGCTAAAAGCAATCAAAGCAAAAATAAACAAGAGGGACTACAGGAAACCAAAAGTGCCCGCACAGCAAAGGAAACCATCAAGAAAATAAAAAGGCAATGTACTGAATAGGAGAAAATATTTGCAAATTATATATCTGATAAGGTGCTAATATCTAAAATATAAAAACCTCCTACAACTCAGCAGCAAAAAAAAAAAAGAAGAAGAAAAAGAAAAAAAAAGAAAAAAAAAGGACAATCTAATTAAAACATGGGCAGATTGGGGCTCCAGGGTGATTAAGTGTCCAACTTCAGCTCAGGTCATGATCTCACAATCCATATGCTCAGAACCCAAAGCCTGCTTCAGAGTCTGTCTGTCTGTCTCTCTCTCTCTCTCTCTCTCTCTCTCTCTCTCAAAAATAAATAAACATTAAAATATTACTTAAGTCAGTTGAGCGGCCAACTTTGGCTCAGGTCATGATATCGCACTTTGTGAGTTCAAGCCCCATGTTGGGCTCTGTGCTGACAGCTCAGAGTCTGGAGCCTGCTTCAGATTCTGTGTCTCCTTCACTCTCTGCCCTTCCCCTGCTCATGCCCTGT
Source organism: Suricata suricatta (assembly GCF_006229205.1). NCBI lineage: Eukaryota > Metazoa > Chordata > Mammalia > Carnivora > Herpestidae > Suricata > Suricata suricatta. The sequence continues at coordinate 35,675,639 of NC_043704.1, read as the reverse complement.
CTGTCTCTCAAATATAAATACAATTTTAAAAAATTATTTAAATAATTGGCAAATCAGAATGGACATTTTTCCAAAGGCAAACAGATGACCAAAGACACATAAAGAGATGCTCTATATTGATAAGCATCAAGGAAAAGTAAATCAAAACCACAATGAGATAACACCTCACACCTGTTAGAATGGCTATTATTAAAAAGACTATAAATAACAAGTGTAGGTTAGGATGGAGAGAAAAGCAAACTCTTGTGCACTGTTAGTGGGAGTGTAAATTGGTACAGACACTATAGAAAAGAGTATGGAGGTTCTTCAAAAACTTAACAATAGAACTACCATGGATCCAGCCATTCCATTTCTAGATATTTATTCAAAGCAAATGAAAACACTAATTCAAAAGGATATATGCACTCCCATCTTTTTACAGCATTATTTTTAGTAGCCAAGATATGGAAACAACCTAAGTGCCCATGGATAGATGAATGGATAAAGAACACACACACACACACACACAAAATGGAAAATTAGTCAGTCAAAAAAATAAAAAATGAGATCTGAGATTTTGCCATTTGTGACAACATGGGTGGAACTTCAGGTCATTATGCTAAGCGATATCAGAGAAAGACAAATACTGTATGATTGCTCTTACATATAGAATCTCACATAAATAAATAAGAATAATCAAGCTCAGAGAGATAATATAGATTGGTGGTAGCCAGAGGCAGAGGGGTGGGGAGATGGAGAAATGGGTGAATTGCTTTTGTTTTTGTTTAAATAAATAGAATAAATGGCAATAATAATAAATAAGTAATTTGAAACATTACTAGTATTACACTACTAGTGCAAGATTTCTGAAAGAGCAACCTCAAAAATACTGGAAGGGATTTTTTTAGGGAGCTAGTCCAGGGAGGTCAGCGACCAACTAAATTAATTAGTGGCATATGTGAGATTGTTACTCCATTTCTTCTATGACTAAGGTTTCAGGATACCAACAGCTAAACTACATAACAGACACCAAGCTATTAAGATCCAAAAAGTGAATGCAAAAAAACCCAGAACAAAACATCATTCACTGAGTTCATACTCTGTGTCAGGCACAGAGCTAAGCACATTAAAGACATCATCACCACGTAAATTCTCACAGAAAACAAACAAATACAAAAACCCTAATGGACATATATTGCTCATTATACTCATCTTATAAGAGGAAAACCAAGCTTACCAAGTTCAAGCAGGAGTAAATTGGAAAACTGAAATCTGAATCTAGGTAATTACTATGGTATAAATAATGACCTATTAGTCATAATTAATCTCATTAATTATAAATGGGTCATAATATATTTTAGACCTATGATACTTTAATCTTAAACCTTTCTTTTTTTCTCAAGAGAGAAAAAAGTGACTATCTATACTCCAAGAGTAATTTCCCTCCCCTAAAACCCATTCTTTATAAATATGTGATTATATTGCAATGTAAAATTCAACTAAAAATTGTTTTAAATATGAGATTGATAGAACTATTGCTCACAAAATATCAAAATTATTCAAATCATAATCATAACCAAATCCATGTACTCTACCACTAAATATATATATATTATAGTTATATTAAAGTCAACTTCTTTTCTTCCTCTAATTTAAGGTTGACTGTTTGCCACTTACTGGCTGGTGTCCAGAATGGATTGACAAGCATGCTAATGAGGTGCAAATGATATGCAAATTGGTGCATTGAATTAAGAACTTATGTAAATATAGTGCTTTTACTCATCTCAATTCCTAAATGTAGTCTTGCACATTTATGAGAAATAAACTGTACATGTTTCTTAAAATAGAGAAATACATGCTTTCTGTTAATATTACTGTTCACACCAATGTTCAGGTAAGGAGGATTGCCTGCCTTCCTTTCCATTTCTTTAAGTCCTTTTGTTTCTTACAGGTCAAATTCTTACCTCCTTCACAAAGGTTTTCTAGACCCTCTCTAGTCCACTTAATTGGCACTCATTTAACTCATCTTCTTTCTTAAGTGTTGATGATGATGATGATATTATTAACTATGGATTAGCTTTGGTGAAGAAATTACTGATTACATGAGAATGATCTCTCAAATCCCTTTGAGAGACTTGAGGGCATCTGCTGTTGCTACTTGCCATTCTTCTTCCAAAACTGCTACTCATATGAAATTTCCCCTCAATCCCCATCCTTCTATTATACAACACAAGTCAGAAAAATCAGTGGACATAATTAACATTAAAATAAATTTAGGAGTAGATGGATAGTCCTTTCATTCATGCTAATTTCAATTTTGTAAATAGCCAATATTTTATAACCAAATCTAATAAGGAGATTTCTAGAATCTTGATCATTTTAACTCTATCTCATTCCAATGGCAAGAATTGAAATTTTAATAATATTCTTTACTTACTTTTCAATGTATTATTTATGAATATTGTTTATACTTGTGGATGAATTAAAAACTTAACTATCAATCCAAAATTTTAAAATACTCATTCTTTTTGTTTTTAGTTTGGAGGAGTGTAAAAATATAGTAAAGTTTTTCTTTTCCCCAAATCAAATTTGTGGGAATTTATTTCTGGCATACGTTAAGCTGGAAAGCACTTAACATATGCCAGAAAAAAATTCCCACAAATATGATTAACACTTTAAAATTTGATGTTTAAAGTGATAAGACTCAGGATTTTAAAAATAATATTAATACTTACTTAGCCCCTGAGGGAAGCAGATCATATGACTTTACTATTCTTTAGAAATACTAAACAACCTGATGACTTAGAAGGCAGCAGAATTCCCTACACCTTTCTAAATGCTTTCTAGTGATCTTAAATCCTGAAGAAGCACAATTTTTAAATAATTAAAGAATTATATTTAGCACAAAGGAAATTATATTTACTTTATACTTGTGCCACAAAGGGTTAAATTCTATCTGTTCACGTTCTCTACTTTCCAAAATGAATAGTGTTTGGGTTTCTAAAAGATGTACAGATGTTGAAAGACTTTGGGAAACCTAACCTTTTGTTTTTTCAACAGTTTTCAGATGTCTATTAAATGAATTTTGGTATGAACATCGGAGAGCATGAGTTCAATTCATGGTCAGCATTGGCACCTTAGTGGTGAGTGTCGTAAGTGGCATACAAATGTATTATTCATTATGATGTGCTCATTGTTTTCATGAACAGAAATAAGAGAGCCAGTAAAAACCATGTTCCATAACAAAATGCTACTTCAAATAATGTAGTTTATTATGAGCTCGCTAGCCATACTAGGTTACAAATCTGTGTATGGAATTCATAATCCTTTCTCGTTGTTGTTTTCAATTTGGAAAGATAGTATTTTAACATAGGCCATGAATATTATGGGGGTGTGATTAAGTTGGAGTAAGAGGCTTTTATCTAGGTAGATAGATAACAATTAGCTTGTTTTTTTAGATTGATTCCCTGAATTTCATTTCACTTACTACTGAAACAGGGTACATTTTGGTAATACAAGAAAATTTTCAGAAGTTAATTTTATATTCTGTGTCTCTTCATTATGAATTTCCATCAGTGTGGAAAATATGTGTAAAAAGTAGATGAGAAATACCATCAGAAATTCAATACACTAATAAGAGTATGCTTATTAATCATCCCATAATAATTAATCTCTTCATTTGTATATAGTCACACTTATTATCATGCCATCTGCCCCAATTTGTTTATAAATGCTATCTAGTGATCTTATATACTATGTAAGTCATTAATAATCACCTGTTATTTGCAAAGAAATATCTTATACAAATACATTCTGATTGTCAAACTTTCAAAATATATTACATTTTAAAGATTAGCAATATCAGGGAGCCAAGATGGCAGAGAGGAAGGGAGCTCTGCAAACTCCCTCTGCACCGTTTTTCGAACTGAGAAGGATATTACGTTCATCTGAGAGAGCGGAAGGAGAAAATACGAACTCCAGAAGGAATAGAACCTCAAAGATACCTGAGTGAGTGGGGGCGAACGGGGGAGATCCGAGGACGGGCCAGCCCAGGATGGGCAGGGGAGGTAAGATCCCCAGCCCAACGTGGCACAAGTGCGGGGCGCCCAGGAGACAAAGGGAAGAGACAGAGTCAGAACACGCTCATAGAACTGTCCCTGGGGAAGAGGTATAGAACCCTTGGCTGCGCTTGGAGACAGAAACCCACTCCATAGATAACTGCTGGGTAGCGGGGCACAAGAGAAGGAATAGCCCCCAGCCCTAAGCCATCTCGGCGGGGAATCAGAGGTGTCTGTGGCTGTGAGAAGCGGCTGCTCTGGAGAGGCGCGCCCCGCTGCGGGAAGTGGCCCGAGCGGCGACTGCGCCAGGCAGGAGCAATTTGAACTTGGTTTTGGGAACAGGACCATGGACCGCATTTCCACGGCACACCCCACCCCCTGCACGGACTGCGCGAATTCCGGGTGCCCACAGGGAAGAAATAAGGCGCGCACCTACAGGACCCTCAACAAAGTGTCGGTGGCGGGTGGAGGCCCCGGGCATGCACGCTTAGAATGTGGGAGCTCCCAGCACATTTCCAGCAGCGCACAGCTTCTTGAGCAAAGCTATTGGAAACTAAGAGAGACTCGGTTTTTTCCTTTTTGTTTCTTTCCTTTCCCCCATTGCAATCGCGATCCTGACTGGGGGAGGGGACTCCGCAATTGAGTCTGTGAAGGTGTGCACTTCACCTCCTGCTGCTCATTTCGCCTCAGGCAGGGGCAGAGCCTCTGAGAGCAGACTCCAAGACTTACCACATCAAACCACGCCTATCCACCAGAGGGAGCTGCTGCTTGCTTTTTTTTTTCCTTCAGTTTTTTTTTGTTTTGTTTTGTTTTG
>NC_043704.1:35662811-35670688 GCF_006229205.1 Suricata suricatta | reverse complement strand
AGGGTGTCATGCTGAGTGAAGTAAGCCAGGCAGAGAAGGACAGAAACCATATGTTTGCACTCATAGGTCTAGCAGGAAAACAAAAGAGACCTAATGGAGAACCAGGGGGAATGGAGGAGGGAGAGTTGGGGAGAGAGAGGGATGCAAAACTTGAGAGACTATTGAATGCTGAGAATGAACTGAGGGTTGAGGGGGAAGGGGGAGGGGGGAAAAGAGGTGGTGGTGTTGGTGGAGGGCACTTAAGGGGAAGAGCACTGGGTGTTGTATGGAAAACAATTTGACAATAAAATATTATGGGGAAAAAAATAAAGATTAGCAATATCAAAAGAAATAACAATAGACAACATGGTCCTGCCTTGCATAAATTTCCATATTGATGGAAAAAACAGATAAATGCAAAGAAACTTCATATAAAACACAATCAACTGTTATTTATTCATATCACTGTTAAATTTCTAGTCATTTCGATAAGGGGACCCAGATAAAACTAGTAGAAAAGTTTCATGTAATGGTGATTGTTGTTTGGTTGTAGAAGAAAAACACACTATGTTTACAGCTTCAAAATCCTCAGGCAGTAAACTTTACCGATTTTTTTAATAAGACTGCATTTATTAAGCAACATCTATGAGAGCTATTTTTTTTTTTGAGATATGACAGCTTACACAAAATCAGTAAGGAGGACTCTGGTTCCTGATCCAGCATGTAAGAAGTTGAGAAACCTCCACTCAGTATTACTAACAAGTAAAAAGCCAAACAAACTAAAAAAAGCAACTCTTCTTAGATCCACAAGAAAAATGAGGTCACAAGGCAAAATATTGCCCTCAAATTGGAGACTGGAAGGTGAATACAGAGAATCATAACTTACAAGCACAGAAAACCACAAGAAAAAATCTCCACAGTAACCAGTGCCAGGTACTTCATGTCTGGTCAGACATAACGTAAGACATACTAAAAGCAAAAACACAACCTGAAGACACAGAACAAGCATCAGAACCAGGCTGATATAATAATAAATAAATAAATTATGATTAATATGCATAGAGCTCAGAGCCTGGAGACTGCTTTGGATTCTGTATCTCCCTCTCACTCTCTGCCCCTCCCCTCCCCTACTCTCACTCTGTCTCTCTCTCTCAAAAACAAACAAAACATTATATTACATTTTTTTTAAGTGGAAAAGACAAAAAAAAAAAGAGTGGAAGACAAAAATGGAAACAAAGAACAACCTATAGAAAAAAGTAACAAGTATATCAATAATTACTTTGAACACCAAAAAAAGACTTAAAATACCCCCAAAATATATTAAAAAAATCTTTACATGTATATGACCAACAATCAAGCATCCAAATATACAAAGGAAAATCTAATAAAAATTATAAAGAGAAACAGATGAATTCACCATCATGGCTGGAGACTTCAACATCCCTCTCTCAGAAATGGACAGATTTAGGAGTCAAAAAATCAATCAAGACATAGTTGAACTCAATAATACCATCAATCAACTATATATGATGGGCATCTATAGACTATTTCAACCTGAAGCAGCAGAAAACAAATTTTTCTAAAGCTCATAGAACATCCACAAAGGTAGACTACACTATGAGATATAAAACACATTTTAACAAATTTAAAATAATAGAAATTATACGGTGTCTGCTTTCAGTCCACAATGTCATTAAACCAGAAATCACTAACAGAAAATAATCAGGTAAATGGAGATTAAAGTAACACATGGGTCATAAAAAATTTCAAGAGAGATTCTAAACTACTTTAAACTAAATGAAAGTGAAAACACAACATAATTTCTGAGATGCAGCAAAAGCAGTCCATACAGGGATATTTTTAGCAGTGAATGCATAGTTAGAAAAGAAGAAAGATCTAAAATCAATAACCTAATCATCTGCCTTAAAAAATAAGAAGAGAAGAGCACATCAAATCTAAAGCAAAGAGAAGAAAAGAAATAAGAAATTAGAAATCAATGAAACAGAAAATGCAAAATTAGTAAAGAAACTGAATAAAAAAAGAGTACTTCTATGAAAAAAATCAGTAAAATAGATAAGATTCTAGCTAGCCTAAATTAAAAAGAAGAGGATACAAATTTCTACTATCAGAAATGAAAGGGATACTTGAGTGGCTCAACTGGTTTAGTATCTGACTCGATTTTGGCTCAGGTCATAATCTCACAGTTCATACAGATCATGGGTATAAGCCCAACATTGGGCTCTGTGCTGATGGTATGGAGCCTGCTTGAGATTCTTTTTCTCCCTCTCTCCTCCTCCTGCATGCTCTCTCTTTCTCAAAATAAATAAACTTATGAAAATGAAAGAGGGATATCCTTAAAGATCCAATGAGTATAAAAAGGATAATAAAGGAATTATATGAACATTCTATGCCCACAAATTGATAACCTGGAAGAAATGTACCAACCCCTTAAAACAACAATTTGCTAAAACTCACACAAAAATATTCAGTCTGAATAGGCCAATATCTATTAAAGAAATTGAATTAAACAACTAATAACCTTCCAAAATAGAAAGCACCAGGTTCAAAAGTTTTCACTAGTAAAGTCTAACAAATATTTAAGGAAAACATATTGATTTACTACAATCTTTCAAATGACAGGAGAAAGATTACTTCCTAATTAATTCTATGAAACCAGCACTACCCTATTAGCAATTCAGAAGAAAACATTATAAGAAAAAAAAAAACCCAAAAAACTGCAGGCCAATATCTCTCATTGACATAGATGCAAGGATCTTCACCAAAATTGTAGCAAACCAAATCCAACAATGTATAAAATAATTATACACCATAATCAAGTAGGATTTATGCCAATTGTGTAAGTCTGATTCAACATTTAAAAATCAATTAATGTGATCCATCACATCATCAGGCTAAAGAATTACACGATTATATCAACATATGCAGAAAAGCATTTGACAAAATTCAACATGCATTCATGATAAAAACTCTCAGTAAGCTAGGAATACAGGGAAATTTTTACACCTGATAAATAATACCCAGAAAAACCTACATAAGATAATTATTTTTATAAAGTAGAAGCTTTCCCATTAATATCACAAGACAAAAATGTTCCTTCCCAATACTGCTTTTCAACATCATACTGTAAGTATTAGAGAATGCAGTAAGACAAGAAAAGGAAATGAATGGTAAGCAGATTGGAAAGAAAAAACCAAACTTGTCTTTGTTTACAAGTGACATTATTATCTATGTAGAAAATCCAAAACAAATTATTTTTAAAACTCTAGAGGTAAAAAGTAATTACAGCAATGCTGCAGGATACAAGACTAATATAGAAAAATCAATTACTTGCTTATATATCTGCAATGAAAAGATAATTTTGAAATTAAAAACATAATGCTACTAATACTAGCATTGCAACAAAGAGTGATTCTTAGATTTAAACCTAATAAAATATGTGTGTGACCTATATGAAGTTACAAGACTCTGATAAAAGAAACCAAAGAAGAATTAAATCAATGGAAAGGTATTTCATATTCATGGATAAGAATACTCAAAATTATTAACATGTAAGTTCTTCTCACCATTATCTGTAAATTGAAAGCAATCCTATTCAAAATCTCAGTAAATTATTTTGTGAACATCAACAAAATGATTTAAAGTTTATAGGGAGAGACAAAAGATCCAGACTAGTCAATGCAAATATTGAAACAAAAGAACAAAACTGAAAGACTGGCACTCCTCCAATTCTAGACTTAGTATAAATATACATACATGAAGACAGTTAATATTGATAAAAGAATAAACAGATTCATGGAACAGTCTAAGAAACCCAAAACAGGTGCACATGAATATAATTAATCTTTGACAAAGGAGCAAAGGCAATACAATAGAACAAAGATAATCTTTGTTTTGAGCATTCTGCAGATTTGGTCAAATTTGTCATAATATGTAACACCATTATAGTATCATATAGAATAGTTAATTGACAATAAGTACTTAACATTGATTACTTAGTTTTCTTAATTCTTAACTGATTCTTTTAACAAATAGTATTATGTTTAATATACAAGAATAAATAAGATGTAGTCTCTGCCTTATAGAAACTTCTAGTTCTTTTGCATAAAAGGGCTTTTGCCTTTATGAAATGTACAATTAACATTAACTAGCTTTAAAAGTTCCTTTGCATTCCCTTAAGAATGTTTTAATATCTGTAAATAATTTTAAAGACAAGAAAAATATTGTGGGAGGATTAGTGGACAGTTATTCTCATTATTAGAATAAATTAATTGTATACTTTAGATTATATTATTCTTAGAAATGTTGCAGTTACTAACATGGATAATTACTACTATTTACAAATATTTCACATATATATCATTATGAATTGTCATATATCAGTTTTAGAGTTATAGCATAGTAATAGCTTTGAAATAAGATGTTTCTATGTGTTAGGCTTCAGGGATAATAATCTCTACATTATTATATACTACTTCATGTTAGGTCAGGTTATGTAGGTGAGCAATTAAATATGTTTTACTTGTACCTAATTAGTCTAATTAAAACTTATTGAGAAGTTAAAAAAAATAAACCTAGACCCAGACATTATACCTTTTACAAACATTAATTCAAAATAGGTCACAGACCTAAATGTAAAAAGCAAAACTATAAAATTCCTATAAGATAACACAGGGGAAAATTATATGACCTTGGGTATGGTGATGACTTTTAGATACATTAACAAAGACATGATATAAAGAAAATCATTGATAAGCTGAATTTCTTTAAAATTAGACATTTCTGCTCTCTGAGAGGCATTATCAAGAAAATGAGAAGATAAGCCATAGTTTAGGAGAAAATACTTACAAAAGACATATCTAATAAAAGATTATTATCCAAAATATTCAATGAATACTTCAAACTCAACAAGAATAAAACAAGCAGCCTGATTCAAATATGAGTCAAAGACCTTAAAAGACACCTCACCAAAGAAGATAGACAAATTGGCAAACAGCATATGAAAAGAATCTCCACATCATATGTCATCAGGGAAATACAAATTAAAACAATAAGATACCACTAAATACCTATTAGAGTGGCCAAAAGCAATTAACACTGACAATACCAATTGGTGAGAATATGGAGAAATAGAAACTCATTTATTGCTGATGGAAATCTCAAATGTTGTTGCCAATTTGGAAGGCAATTTGGCAATTTCTTAAAAACTTAATATATTCCATCGATCACACTATTTGGTAGTAGCCCAAGACTAGTGAGGTCTTATGTCCACACAAAAAGCTGCACATGGATGTTCACAGCAGTTTTATTCATAACCGCCTAAAACTTAGAAGCAACGAGTTGTCCTTCAGCAGTTAGTATATCCAGACAATGAAATACTAGTCAGCACTAAAAAGAAAGGAATTGGCATTGGTTTCTGTACGTTCTTTTGGATCCTGCAATTTTACTACATCTGGGGAATAGTTCTTAAAAAAAAATAAGGCAGAGGGGATGAGCTATCAAGCCACAAAAAGACATGGAGGAAATTTAAAATCATTTAAATGAGCTTAAAATCTACATAGTATATTATCGCAATGATATGATATTCTGTTAAAGATAAATCTATAGAGACAGTAAAAAGCTCAGTGGTAACCAGGGATCAATGGGGAGAAAAGGATGGATAGGTGGCTCACAGAGGATTTTTAAGGCAATAAAATTTTTCTATATGATGTAATGGTAAACATACATCATTATAAATCCATGCAGACTGATAGGATACCAAAACAAGAGTGAACCCCAATATAAACTACGGAATTTGAGAAATAATGATGTGTGAATGCAGGGTTATTCATTATAACAAATGTACCACTAGGATAGGAGATGTTGAAAATGGAAATTATGAAGGTGTGAGGGGCAAGAGGTTTATGGAAATCTTTTTGCCATCTGTTTAATTTTGACATGCACCTAAAATGGCTGTAAAAAGTAAAGTTCACAGAAAATATTGGTGAGGGATGATATTTGCAGTTATAAAAATAAAAGTGATAGTTTTATATAATCTATAATAGAATGAAACTTATTGACATATTAGAGAAAATTAAAGCACTCCAATTAATTACAGATATGGTTCAGGGTAATTCAGATTAATATTTGTATTGTAGGGGTGCCTGGGTGGTTCAGTCAGTTAAACTCCAACTTTCTCTCAGGTCATGATATCATGGTTGGGGAGTTTGAGCCCTGCATCAGGCTCTGTGCTGACAGCTCGGAGTCTGGAGGTTGCTGCAGATTCTGTGTGTGTGTGTGTGTGTGTGTGTGTGTGTGTGTGTGTGTCTGCCCTTCCCTTGCTAATGCTCTGGTTCTCTCTCACAAAAATAAACATTTAAAAAATTATAATGTGTTATATAATTCTTTATATTTTGTAATTATTTTTCTCATGGTCATCCTCAGAACAGCTTTTTTTTGTTTGTTTAAATTATTATTATTTCAATTTTACAGATAATGAAAGTGAAGTTCAGAGTATTTAAAGAAAATGAAAAAATGAAGAATTTTTTTAATGTTTATTTATTTTCGTGAAAGAGAACATGAGCAGGGGAGGGGCAGAGACAGAGAGGGAGACACAGAATCTGAAATAGTCTCCAGGCTCTGAGCTGTCAGCACAAAACCCAATACATGAACCCATAAACTGTGAAATCATAACCTGAGCTGAAGTTGGATGCTTAACCGACTGAGCCACCGAGGTGCCCCAAAAATGAAGAATTTAAATTTAACTTTTCTGATTACTGATTTTGTTGTATTTCTGCATATATGGTTGGTCAGGAGAAGAGTCTAGAAATATCTCTAATTTTATCCAGCAATTAAATGAACTCTTAAAAACCAGAGGACCCAATGGAAATCTATTAGTGCATATAATTAGTCAAGCAGCCAAATAGCTTTCTTTTCCCTTAGGGGGTCCCTTATTCTGTCTGATTTGTTCAATTTCTAATACCTTATTGTATGCCATTTTATATAGTTCCTTTTTTCCTCAATTTTTTTGTTAGATGATTAAACATGTCGACAAAATTAGGCATGACAAAGAGGGTTGTGCTATAAGTTTTTACCCAAAAAAGTATCCCTTTCCTGTTAATGAAAAAACAGCTTTTGGAATATATTCTTGCTGAAACACAGGGTTGATTTAGTATGCACATGAGTCCTTACATAACATCCTAATACTCCAGTAAGTTAAAAAAATAATCTAAGACTGTTGCTCATTAACATAAATTTTCTACTGTTCTTGCAGTGATATGTAATTTTCTTCCTACCACCACTCATAGTCAGAAGGAGTTAGCTAACCAAAGACAACAATGTCAAAGTGGATTTTGTTTTAGCATCAGCAAGAACTTGGTATTATGTCCCTGAAGACAATGTTTTATGTTTGGGAGGAGTCAGAAAAAGAATAATGAGTTATTGCTGATCAGGTTTTCTATTCAATCACATGTTAAAAAACCTTTTTTGCTGCTTCACATACTAGTACACAGAAACTTGGTAGAAGTTGGCTGAACTTAATTAATTAATTAAGTAAGTAATTAAGTCAATTCATACTTTTTTAAATATATATTATAAACACAGACTTTAGAACACACTCAGGTTTATCAGTTCTCTAAAACCATATCTAAACTTTTTTAAAATATGATAATCAGAAATTTTATTTTATTTTTTTTATTTTTTTTTACACAATTTATTTTTTTAACATATGCAATCACTTATAATACAGTAGTTACAATGATACTCCAAACAGAAAAGCAAAGTAAAAAATCAAAACCCCCACTTCTATTTCATGTAATTAGACTTATACAGAAATTAGGTTAGGTACCAACTAGTTAATCACCTACTTTCACAGCTATCTGAAGTGGCAATCATTATATAGC
>NC_043704.1:35630419-35662711 GCF_006229205.1 Suricata suricatta | reverse complement strand
TCTATGTGTCTGTTTTTGTGCCAATACCATACTGTCTTAATGATGACAGCTTTGTAGTGCTGGAAGTCCTAGCATCAGCAATCAGACAACAAAAGGAAATAAAAGGCATCAGAATTGGCAAAGAAGAAGTCAAACTTTCACTTTTTGCAGATAATCAGAAATTTTAATCGGTGAACTAGTGTAAACAGATTTAGTAATTTTGACTCATTCCTGACCCATTAAAGAATTAGATAGAAAAAGCCACACAAGCTTTGATAGTTTCTCTAAGCTTCATAAAAAAAAAACCTCAGACTTTATATACAGTGGAATTGTTACAGGTTGAACTGTGTTTCCCCAAAAAGATATGCTGAAATCCTAGTGTCTGGTATCCCAGAATGTAACCTTCTTTGGAAAGAGGGTCATTGCAAATGTAATTAGTTAAGATGAGGTTACAATGAAGTAGAATTGTGGCTCTTAATCCAATATGACTGGTGTCCAAAGAAAGGAAAGGAAAACAAGACAAGACAATATGACTGATGTCCCAGTAACAAGAGACAGAGGTACATAAACAAACAATGACCACAGAGATCAATATAGAGATAAAGGTTGGAGTTATGCTGCCACAAGGAATGGATAGGGCTACCAGAGGCAGGAAGAGGCAAGGATCTTCCCCTTGAGGCTTCAGAAAAAGCATGGCAGTGCCAATTCCTTTATTTCTGACTGCTAGCCTCCAGACTATGAGAGAATACATTTCTGTTACTTTATTTTTTTAAACATTTATTTATTTTAAGAGAGGGAGCACAAGTCGGAGAGGGGCAAAGCAGAAGAAGAGTGAATACTAAGCAGGCTCCACGCTGTTAACATAGAGCCTGACATGGGGCTCAATCCCACAAACCCTGAGATTATGACCTGAGCCAAATTCAAGAGTCAGACACTCACCTACTGAGCCATCTAGGCACCCCCATTTCTGTTGCTTTTCACCACCCAGTTTGTTGTGCTTTGGTACAATAGACTAAAGAAATTGAATATAAGGATAAAAAATTTTGAAAATAAAAAATAAACTATAAATAACAAGTATTTTTTTAATTTAACTTGAAATAAAAATTTTATGATTTTAATTTTATTTTTTTTTTGAAAGAGTGAGAGTGAGCAAGGGAGGGGGTAGAGAGAATGTGAGAGGAAGAGAATTCTAAGCAGGACAGTGCAGAACCCCAAGCAGGGTTAGATCCCATGAACTGTAAGACCATGATCTGCATGGAAATCAAGAGTCAGATGCTTAACTGACTGAGCCACCCAGGATCCCTTTTCATTTTTATTTTTTATTTGAAAATGTTATCCTTTTTTTTTATTTTTAAGAGGGGAGGAAGGGACAGAGAGAGACAGAATTTGAAGCAGACTTCAGGCTCTGAGCTGACAGCATAGTCAACACGGGGCGCAATGCGGTACTCAAACTCACAGACCACAGGATCATGACCTGAGCTGAAGTCAGCCACTGAACTGACTGAGCCACCATGTAGCCTTCATTTTTGTTGGGAGTTTGTAATCTTAAAACCTTTTCAATCTCGACATTTCAAGATGATGATAGTAGAATTACATCTACAAGGAGGGAAGTTGCTTAGTATGTTTAACTGACCTAATCTCATGCTTTTATATATTATTTTTCCTTAATGAATTCATCCATTTTCAACATTTTCAGACAATGCTAAACGTCCCATCTATATCAGAGATTATTCTCTGTGCTCAGTTGTGTTATGCAACTTATTTTTCCAAGTATTTCTTGTATTTATTTTAGTAATTACATAAGAGTGGAGCCTGGGTAGTTCGGTCGGTCGAGCTTCTGACTCTTGATTTTGGCTCAGGTCATGATCCCAGAGTCCTGGGATTGAGCCCTGCATCAGGCTCTGTCCTAGGCGCGAGCCTGCTCATGAGCCTCTCTTGCTCTCACTCTTTCTCTCGCTCTGTCCCTCTCCCCTGCTCATGCTCTCTCTCAAAAACTTTTTAAAATTACATAAAAGAGAAAACAATTTTAAGAAATTTCACTCAAGAAACCTTTCTTCTACATTCGTATGCCTTATTTCATGAAGGTTTGTATTTATACATACACAAATATTTGATAGAAATGTATATTTGTGTATAAGTGTTCAATCATATATCAATTTTACATTAAACTTGACCAAAGTTCTATTATTAAAAACTTAAAACAAAATTGGCTCACATATTATCCTCCTTTGTATATATCTTTGAAGTAACCTTTGGATTAAAATTTATACAACATTTGCTCAAAATCTAAGGGAATTCCATTCAGTGATTATTTCTTTCATTTACTTGAGTGGGCATGAAGCATTCGTGTGTGTATGTTGGGGGCGGATGTATGCATATTCAGAACCCTGACTCTAATTAAAGAAACTAACAGCAGGGTTGTTCAAATGCACCTGAGCCACGGGTGTGGGCTTGGACAGCAAACTCTTGTTTTTGTTTTTGTTTTAACAATTATAAAATTAATTCCCAAGCAAATAACAAACATCTGGCCACCACAAACACAAGTGTTAAGGAATTATAGAAATGAATCAATTATCCAGTTTGGGATTTTTAACTGGCTACAGACTCCTCTTGATCTAGTAGTACCTGATGCGTGCAGGAAAACACCACCACCACCACCAACACATATTGATACTTTCATTTGTGATTAATCTGAAAAATTATTCTAAATTTAGGTAACTTGTTTATATTTTCAAAGCAACAAAAGAAGAATGAACTCTACATCTTAAGAATATAGTATATCCTTTTTTCAAAGATTTTTAAAGTAATATCTACACCCAACTTGAACTCATAACCCTGAGATCAAGAATCCCAAACTCCATCGACTGAGCTAGCCAGGGGCCCCAAGAACATAGAATATTTTTTGTTGAAAATATTGCTTTCTGTGGTAGGCAGAACAATGCAACCCCACCCAAGACAATTAAATCTTAATACTACTAACCTCTGAATCAGTCACCTACATGGGAAAAGGACTTTGAAGATATAATTAGGCTAAGTCCTAGACCTAGGGTGAGTATCCTGAATTATCTGGATGTGTCCTTAAAATGGGTCCATAAAATCAGAACAATTTTCAAGGATATGGTCAGAGAGAAAAAGAGAGATGTGACTGTAAAGAAGGATGGCCAGAAAGAGGGGCACCTTTGTGGCTCAGTTAGTTGAGCATCTGACTTTGGCTCGAGTCAGGATCTCATGATTTGGGAGTTAGAGCCCCACGTCAGGCTCTGTGCTGACAGCTCAGAGCCTGGAGTCTACTTCAGGTTGTGTGTCTCCCTCTCTCTCTGCTCCTCCCCTACTAGTGCTCTGTCTTCATCTCTCTCTCTCTCAAAAAATAAACAAACATTTAAAAAAGTTAAAAAAGAAAAAGAAAATTAGAACAGTACTGGCTTTGAGTAGAAAAGAGACCATGGGCCTGGGAATGTAGGTGTCCTCTAGAAGCTGGAAAAAATAGGGCAACAATTTTTCCTAGAAGCCTGTAGAAAATACTGCAGCCTTACCAGCACCTTGATTTTTAGCTCATTGAGACCCATGCCAGGCCTTCTGACCTATAGAGCTGTGGAATAATGTTCATGTTGTTTTCAGCCACTATACTTATAATAATTTATTACAGCAGTCATAAAAAAAGTAATACCCCTTGATTAATACTTTATTTCCAAACACCTGATTATTCTTTAGATATGCTACATAAACTTCAATTAACTAGTGTGTACTTTGTGAAAATATTATTTTGAGTCCATCCTCCCAAAGCTAATAGGACATAAAACATTTGGCTATATAATAAATTATGCATATAACATTACATTGTGCTGAAAAACCTGCTGGTGCCCAGTCACTTAGTAGCTGAGTTATAGCCCCTCTGATAAATTCAGGTTTGGTGAGACTACAAAAGATTTCCTTGACTGGGAAAATTTTCTAAGAAATAAGATACTGTTCTGTGCTTCACTTCTTGCCTAAACTGGTATTTGTAACATAGGACAGTAACAGTAACATACCAAGTATCCAGCAGGGCCAGCAATATGGAATTCTTTTCGTCCTACACACATACCCAAATGAAGTTAGCTAAGCCTTACCTGCTCCCGTGTGAGTACATTGATTTTATTATCAGACAGCACTCGGCATGCTGTCCTTGAAAGAGGTATAAATTATGTTGTGTGTGCAGGGGCTCAGGAAAAGAGCATTGGGTATCCTGGTGGTCTTTTTTATTTAATCACATATCCAGAGAGAGTCCTGATCACAGTGTACGTGTTTTATATACTAGGCAAGATCAAAGGTAGATGTTGGAAATAAAAATTGAAGTTCTATCAAACCCATTCTAATTTTATTGCAACCATTGTGTTTGTTATTTACACTTTATCACAAAGTGACTATTTCCAGTGTAAGTGCTAAATAGGACGGGACCCCGGCACAGTAGGTATTTACTAGAATGGTGCTCACCAAACCAGAATGAGTGGTTTGCCCTAACCCACTCTACAGCAGCATCCTTTTCAAGTGGAGACTTTTCCAGCAAGGAAGAGTGGCCTGATGTGCCTAGAAAGGATTCGGGTTAGGGTTTCTTGCAGTGGTATGCTGGTCAACAGTTAACAACCAGCTCTTATGGTAGGCCGGGGAAATCTACTTTAAAGTAACTGGCAATTTCTGTGGTGTAAATAGTCCCACCACAGACATTTTCAAGCTATCAAATTGAAATCAATGAATCTGGAGTTGGGAAGAGATGGACACAGGTGCCCTAGCAAGTAGGGAGGACCTCACTGGAGGACACACGAGCTGTCTCTGGAACCACACACATGAAGAATGGAGGCAGAGCCCCGGATGACTGAGTTCTAAGGATACCAGCAACGAGTACTAGAAACTAGATATTAAAAGGTCTTCTTTATTCTCTTGGTACCACCTGTGCCTACCAGATTCTAACATGATTCATATGTCCAGAGAGAGTTGGGGGAGTCCTTGTGGGCTTTTGAAAGTACATTCAGTTAAAGATGAAAATACCACATTATGTTAATGTTATTATCAATTCATTTAAAAGCTCAAATTGAACATTTATTAGCTTTATGGTTATTATATGAATTCAAATTTAGGGTGACCATACCCTATCAGGGGAAAATATTCTTACTAAGTAAAGAAACCTATGGAGCATTCATGAACTTAGAAGGAATTGAGCATGCTCTCTATGCTGCCCAACATCAAACAGATTTTAGAATGTTTGAACAGTTGAACAAAGGTCAACTGTCAAATCTTACTTTTAATTATTCAATAAATGGCTGTTAGGGCCTGAATGTATCTCCTCAAAATTCATAGGCTGAAATCCTAATCTACAATGTGATAGTAGTTTGAGGTGAAGACTTTGAAAGATAATTTGATCATGAGGGTGGAATCCTCAGTGAATGGAATTATTACCCTTACAAAAGAGCTGACTTACCCTTTCTGCCATGTGTGGACAGACACAGAAGACAGTCATTAATGAGCTATGAAGCAGGTTCTCAGCAGACACTAAATCTGTTGGTGCCTTAATTTGGACTTCTCAGCCTCCAGGATTTTGAGAAGTAAATGCTTGTTATTTAAGGTACCTAGTCTACAATATATTTGTTATGGCAACTCAAATGGACTTAGACAATACATCACTAAAAATATCCAATTTTAAATGTTTTAGCAAATTGATATTACTGAAAAGAAGTTTGCAGGCAGAATGACATTAAAATTTATCCTTAGAAAAACAAAGGAGGTACTGAACACATTAAATAATGAGAATACAAATAGTATATACAATTTAAATTTTAAAATTCTGTTTTGTGTTTCAGAAAATATCAATTCACAAAAGCGATTTTTTGATGGAGTTTCAATTTTTCATTTGACAATTTATGTGCTGGGGCGCCTGGGGGGCCCAGTTGGTTAAGCATCAGACTTTGGCTCAGGTCATGAGCTCACAGTTCATGAATTTGAGCCCCATGTTGGGCTCCGTGCTGACAGCTCAGAGCCTGGAGCCTGCTTCAGATTCTGTGTCTCCCTCTCTCTGCCTCTCCCCCATTCAGACTCTGTCTCTCTCTCTCAAAAATAAATGAATATTCTAAAAAAAGAAAAAAAGAAAAAAAAGTATATGCTCAACCTAAGGAGAATAAAATTGAAATTTACTAAAATATTATTCATATGAATTTGACAAACATTTAAGATGAATTATAGATAGTAAAAACTTAATTTGATCAGTCTTTATAAAAAATATATTTTGAAGAAAGGGCTTTTGCTTGAAGATAAAAAAGACAGTACCTGTGAATATATTTGGTCTAAATAATTAGAGATTTCAGTGTGAGAAAGCTTAGAATTTGAGAATAGGCTCCGTTTAGAAGACTGTTCACCAAGCTTGCAGGTACCTCAGTACTCAGAGTATTTCTTCAAATAAGCACAGGATTCTTTAGAAAGAAATCACTTCTAGGTATGACAATAGGGAATTTTAATTAAAGTAAAGACAATTAAAAATATGGCTTTAATATACCTGACATATGTTATTTTTATTTTTGAGAAATATGCACTTTTTGAATAAAATTATTTGAAAAATCAACCAATATTATGAAGTCAATTGGTTGATCTGTAAATAAATATTTTAAAACATGAATTTTAATTATTCTTAATGTTATGTTTTTGCACCAGCTTTCATTCTCAACAATGTCTCATGACCTATTAGGAACTTTTTCTACTCTAGGACACACTGACTTCTATTACTTTTCAGTCCAGGATAATCACCCTCTATTCCTTCATTAATCTCAAAAGCACTCCCCTATTTACTAGACTGTCCCCTCCCCCTCTTCACAGACTCAGCTCCCTAGACTACCACCCCTTCATATCTCCTAGCATTAGCTCTCCAGTGGGTTCTGGATTCAGAAAAATGGTAGAAAGAATTGTGGATTATAGGTAGCTTCTGCTGTCCAGAGGGACCACCTCTCGCATTGATTTAGAATAGGAGGAAGAAAATATCCTCCAGAGCTGATGTAAATAGCTAACAATTGTTGTAGCAATTGTTACTTATTATAGCAATTGTTACTTAGTGTAGCAAGGAGGTGCCTGGCCTTGTGGGTTTGCAGGAGGGTGATCAGTTTGCCTTTGTTATAATGCTGAGGTACTCAAACAGATTGACAGTCAATCTTTGTAGAAGGAATGTATCTTGTCTGCATAAAATCACTACAAAATCTATCAGCAGCATTCTGTTTATATTCGATTATAGCAGATCTTTTGGACTGTATTATTTGTGTATATGTCAGTCTCTCCCATAGACCCTGAGCTGTTCAAGAATTAGGATATTATTTTATTAATCTCTGTATCCCCAGGGTCTAGTAGAGTCTGGCCACAAAATAGGCACTCAGTGAGTAGTTGCTGAAGGAATCATGAATGCAATAATGTCTACAAATTCTCACATCACAAATACTGCAGATGCTTGGAGAATATAATAAATTATTTGCATTATTATTACATATCCTGTAACAAGTCATCTGCCATGGGGAAACCTTTGCTTTGTCTTATCAGCATCAGTAAACAGTGTTCATGCAATTTGCACCTATTTTTAAATAACCAAACTGGTACCCCGTAAGGTTCAAATATTTCTTTAGTATCTTGCCTTTGTACTAAGTAACTCTCTAATCCAAACAACAATGGCATTTAAAGTATAAAAACTTACTGAAAAGGAGAATATTTAACATTCACAGTTCCAAGATGTTTTAAGGATCAACCACCTAATATAGTCGCAATTAATAAATTAATCAACTCTTACCCAGGGAAACTTAATTCATCCAAGTTCACATGAGGCCAAGGGGCGGGGGGGAAGCCTTCTAAATTTAATTTTTCCATGATGTCTGAAGTTATACTTGAATTAGCAAAAGGTAAATAGAAAGAGACAAAAGTAATGGAGACAAAAGGAAAGTAAAAAGTACATAGGAGGAGAAATTTACTTTATGCAGTAGATTTACTCTCCAACATTTATGTGCAAAATTTCTTTTTAAATTATTTTATGTTAAAGGAATCCTGATAATTTGATGGAATCCTGTTTTAGGTTAACTTCCCCAGAGAACAGACTCTGAGCATCAGAAATTTACATGTAGGACATTTATTGGGGTGTGGTTTCAGAGCAGAATTTGGGAGGGTTTGAAGGGCATCTGATTGGACAGAGGGAGAATTAAGCTGTTACACAGTTGCAACAGATTCAGTTAATCCAACCAAGTGCTATGGAGTTTGGATGTTCCTTCAGAGCTCTTAGGCAATAGGCAAGGGGGCTAGCCTTTGCGCTCTCATGTCAAAGAATCAATGGACTCAAACTGAGGGTCATTTATTTGTCTTCAGCAGCAACTCTTCCTGGCAGTAGAAACAGTTTGTCCTATTCCTGTAAAGGAATCTGAACAATGCACCTTACTGTCCACTACTGTCCACTCCTGGTGCCACTCAGATTCATGTAATTCAGATGATAAATGTGCTCCCCAATCCCCTGGGACAGTTACTCCAGGATTCAAGTTTGTCTCTTACAGGAAACTTTATGATAAGAAAGCTAGTGGAAGGAACTCCAGCTGGGGCTGCTATAGCTGGTCAGGAGACCACAACTGATAGTCATTAGTCTCTCTTCTACCACCCATTCTAAATTAATTTCTGCTAAGAGTGGCTTGAGTGGTGATTTAGACCCTCATCACATACAAGAAAGAGTCCCTGGTATTATGCCTGCCCATTTCTCTCAGGATTGAACAAAGGTGACTGAGATATGGCTAACCACATTACCATGAGTGTGAAACATCCTTTCCAACTCTACCCATTATATAGCACCAGCTTTATCCCCTCATGGTGATAAGCCTCGGTTTCCCTACTAGGATAGTGATGCTTCCCATGCTTGCTGGTCTTTTAGTAAAAGAAGCTAAAAGCAATAAGGTAACAGCCATAGCTTAAAGTGTAATGGGACACTTAGTAGAAAGATGCATTCCCTTTTGGAAATCAGAACCTCTAAATCCTCAGAATCAAAAGTCATGGAAACAAGAGGATGGAGAGCACAAATTCCCAAAGTGGGTTATTGGGAATGATGTTATAGGGGTCCACTTCTTCCTATTTGTTTTTAAATCCATGAATTCTTATTGGATATACAATATCTTATAATTGTAACCAATTTAAATTTTTTGCTGCATTTTTGAGGATGGACTGTCAATATTAGAGGATATCATATCTAAACTAGTGCCTAGATAAGTTTTCAAATGTCCATTCCATTGCTCAGTCATACTGAAAAAAAGATGTGTCATATAGCATATGATAAGACAAATGACCCAGTGGTCAGATTCTCACAGTCACATTCTGCCTGCTGTACAATGGGTTTATTGATCCAAAGCAATGCAAAACAGAATTTTATGCTGGTGAAACAAATAATCCACAAACTCTTGGATAGTGGAGCTGGATGAGTCCCTAGAGGGAAGGCAACCCCGGTATCTGGAGCATGTGTTAATATAAATTAAGATGAATTGCTGCCCAATAGTACTAAGGATCCAGTGAAATCACTTTCCTACCAAATACCTTGTTGGGGTCCTGAGAGAAATGACCTTGTTAATGGCTTAGTGTTGTTGATATTGTTGTTGTTGCTGCTGATGGAAAGTTGTATACTCTGTAGCAGTAGTAACTAGATCAGCCCATTCAGTTGGGCCCAGGCTTGATCAACATCCCTGCCACTCATGACTACTCCGTTTATGCTGTCCCTTTGCCAAACTGGGTGACTGATGGCCAAATCTGGCTTATGTCCACCGGCCAAAATATCCTGTAAATTTTTTTGTAGTGCTTCTTCTATGATGGTTCTCCTATGCAGGAATTATCACATACTACATGTTTTTTCTCTATACTTTATGCTTTCCCCTGGTCTGTCTATAATACCTCTTCTCCCAGAAAATCATGTTATCTAATCCTCAATTTTTCGCTTTCCAAGCCCCTAATCAATCTTGATTCAGTCATCATTGTCCATGAACCCATATATATTTAAACCTCAAGCCACTTTTCTCCAAAAGAATATACTGCTCAAACTTATACCAATTGGGAGGATTTCTCCTCACCTCTATCTTTCAAGCCCACCTCTATGTTGGTCTGTAGTAAACTACTTTGATTCTTAGATAATAAGCAAAGCCAACCCATCTATGACTTAAGGTCAGCCGTTACCTCCTTTATGAGCTATTCAGAATGAATTCCCCATACACCATTGGCACATGCTAAATGAGACACTCCAGTGCAATGGTAGTAGATGATATGGGGTCTGAGCCACCTGTTTCTGGTGCTTACTTGTACCCTCTGGCTCTGCTCATGAATAATTCTGCCGTGATGAATTGCCATCGGGCTTGATCAACCTATGACTAGATGAGTTTGGCAGAACCCAACTCTGCATGGTTACTTGATTTCCATTTACATTCTTTGTCTCTATCAAGACCCCTAGCATGCCACAACTGTTAATCTAATAGAAGACAACTTTCTGTTGCAGATGGCAAAGGCTTGCTGCAGAACACCAAAGGGTCTACATTATAATTTTCCATTTGAGTCATGGTGATCCATGCCTACTAGAGACATCTTTAATCTCATAAAGACTTCTTATTATTGTCAAGCAAGGGGCCCACATGGCAAGGCTACTTTAGCCAGAAGCTCCTGCAGAATGATCCTGTTATGTGTTCAATTCAAAGTTCTTGTCCTTCTGTGTCATTTGTTTGCCAGGACTTGTGTTTTCCTTCTTAGTGGTGAAAGATACAATAAATTTTTGTTCACTATGAAGATGATCTGGAAGATATATTAGGTCACTGAATTGTTACAAACTACAATGATATAACAAGTCCCTGACTTTTTATTGGGTTTATTTCCCACATTCTAGACTATACAGTCTTAGCAAGACCACCAGCATAAATACTTCTGCTTCTTCCAGTCTGCTTATAATGACTTTGAAATAGAGGACCAAGATCATCCAGTTCTCTTCAGGCTATATTTATGACACAATGTAATAAAATTAATATAGCCCTGAGAGAAGAATATACATGTTTATTTTTGTCCATCACATATGAATGTTAACTTCCAGTTCTCCTTCCCATTAGAAATGAGAAATAATGCATTCATCAGAATAATGGCTATTTACCAAGTTCCTGAAGCCCTGTTATACAGAACCAAGACTAGAGTGAGGTAAGGAAACCTTTGCATCAGAAACAAATTTAAGAGAACATTAAAACTCAAGATAAATCAAGATAAATCATATTTCAGTGCAATTTTTTAAAGAAATCATCATTAGTCAAAATATTCAGGAGACAAAAAAAGGCATTACTCATTTTCCCTTTTGCCTTGAGCTCTAATATGGCTTGTTATAATCCTGTTTCTGATTCTGTCTTTATTTAAAATATTGTTACATCTGGTAAAGTGCCTGCAATTGGGGCTACTGTTTTTGTGGTAATTTGTGGTCCTCCACTGTTACCTTTCGGGATCCATATGACTTTTTTGACCATCTTGGCCAGCTTTAGGGACTTCTACTTGGTATTCTCCATCCCAACAGTTCTTACTCAACAAAACAACAAAATTAAATGTAGTCTTTGCATTTTAAGTATGCATTTGAACACTAAAGAAATGTCTTGTAGTTGGGCTTATGTACTCAATGTACCCATGACTTTATTCATTATCTGGCCTCTGTATGTCCCACTCTAACAAGGGAATCATAGTACCATGTATCAATATCAACTCCAACCCTATGCCCTACTGTTCTCTATCATTTCCCTTTCCCCAATGTATATTTATCCAAGTAATGAATGTAGGTCCCTTTGAGTAAAGATTCTGAATCATTACAGCACCGTTCATTTGCTTTGATTTTGCAAGTTCCTTCCTTATGAGCAACTGGCCTTTCCTTCAGTGCAATGTGGAACTTAAAATCAGCTCATATTATTAAAATGAGCAAGAGATTATAACATGTTATGGAGGGAAAAATCTTCAACCTCCTGATCATTCATTCTTGAATTCCTTTGATTTTTATAAATTGAGAAATATTCCTGACAACTACTCCTTCGTGGTTTCATTAAGACTATTATCTTATATCAAACATCTTTATATTTCTATGTGACTCAGCCTCCCAGGCTGCCATTTTGACCTTGCACAACTGTCCCCTAACCTGTGTTATTTCAGGATTCTACATTTCTCATTTTATCAGGGATGTTTCAGGTCTCCAGCTGCCAATGCAACTCTGCACTCTTTCCAGTATTATGTACCAGAATCTTCTGCCATCAGTCCTGGTCGTTAGAGGACAGTCACCACTGATCTTCATAACAATGTAGGGGCCTCTCTCACCTTATCACTGTGGAAACCACTGTGTACTCCACATTCTTGTAAAATATAGTCAGCTAGTGAGTGTGAAGTTCTTATGCAATTTATCCACTCTATGAGGCCAACCTCTTTGACTCTTTATCATTTATTCTACCATTTGCCATTTTAGTTTTGGCATTTGTATCTCACTGAGAGCCATAACTTTCTTTCAACCTCCAAGAGCCCACCTTGATGTTTATGTTAGCAGTATCTTCTTTCATCCTTGCCAAAATGTATTATCTGTATCACAGGGAAAGTGATTGAATTAATCTAGCTCCTTTAAGATCCAATCCCATATAAACATGATTCCTGCCAGTACTAGTAAATTACTAACTTACTTAAGTTAGTTAAATCCTGCAGTTATTTTGGTATGGTATCTTTTTTCTCTTCAGCAAGCCCAACACATATCTAGTTAGATTATATTGCCATTTCACCCTAATTTTTAGTCTTTGATCAGGACTAGAGGTCCTCAGGTCCCCATCCTGAGGGGGAGGAATATGTGTTTTTTATAAGACAGAACCTTGCACTGTCTTCAAACAAGAGGAAAGGCTGACTTTTAATATGGAAGAGTAGACTACTTTGAAGACTCAACCAATACAAAGGAATTTATGGAAGAAAATTTTCAAAGTGCATTGACCTAGATTTCCTCATCTTAAGATTTTGGGGGAGGGATCAGTGATCTCATAGGTATGACAAAATAGGCCATTTATTCCCAATTTCAGCTCTCCTCATAAGACAACCAACTACCAACTATCCATAGACAAGATACCATGGTGAAAATCACAGACCCCAGGGGTGAGGTGGAAACATTCATCCTGGACCACAGAGACCAAGAAGTACCACCTTAGTAGGATAAAAGGAGAGTCTACACATTGACCACATCATCTCTCCCCCAGGAAAATAAGGGCCATATAAGAGATTCTCCTTGGACATACAGTTTCTGCACTGGGGAAAAGAACATCAAGGTGGACATTCTGTTTCCCCAGTTTTACAAGATGCTTCCTGGGAGCTCACTTGAGCCTCACATCTCATGGATCACTGCAGGGATCTGCAGGACTCAACCACTCATGATCAGATACAGATAGAGATTCAGACAAGGCTTACAGCAACAAGCACTCAGATGTTTATGGGTCACATTACTCCTTGTAGAGGCACCTGAGCAGAGATCTCAGCCAAGAGCTCTTCATATCATAAGAGCCAAGCCAGTGGTTCCATCTGCCTAGGGAGTTGGATCTATAATTCTACCTGGCTTGAGTCCCCAACCAATAAGCAGTAGCCACTGTAGAGTTGGGGCTATTTTGTAGCCCCAACTGGGCAAGGAAGCAAGTTCAAAGCACTTCCCAACTTCTGAGCATTCATTCCAGTCCTGCTCCACTGGCAAGCCTGGCCATAGACATCCAGCAGCCAAAAAGGGCATCCTGTGACCTGCATGGACTGTGAAATAAGTCAACAGCCCCACCCAACTGCTGAGCATATCCTCCAGTCCCATGTAACAAGAGAGACTAGCCAGAGAACCCAAGTAGGTGCCGATTTCATCCTACAGTTTTGCCCAAGCAAGGCATAAAACCAGCAGCTGAGCATAGCTCTGGTTTTGCAGGACCAAGGTGCCAGAACAGTGACCTCACATAGTGTGGGTCACAGTGTATGGTGAAAGTTTCACTCAACAGCCGAACCCAGACTATGGCAGTAATATATTGCTGATCATATCCTACAGCCTTACTTAAGCAGAAAGCCAAGTCTGTGACCTCATCCAATCACAGAGCTTAGCCTGCAGCCCCACCCATTCAAAAAGCCTGGACAGTGATACCACTGAATCATGGAACAGTCTTTGGTTGCAATCCAACTGCAGGATATAGGAGGGACTAGAGAGCGAGGCCTCTCTGCAAGCTTACCTAACGGCACAGCACAGGCAGCAGCCTACCTGATCATGAAGCACAGCTGCTGACCCCACCCAACTTCAGGGCACAAATTGCAGCCCCTGTTACAAAGCTCAATCTGAGTCCCTCTCTGACCAGAAAGACCCTCCTCCCTCTCATGGAATCCAGCCAACGGCATCCTCCAGTCAGGAAACATAGCCTGGGGCCCCACCTGAACAAGAGCAATTGCTGAGCCCAGCCCCCAGCCCTGTTCCATCATAGAATACAAGTGGCATTGCCTTGCCAGGCAACACAGCCTGGGACTCTACCCGATCAGACATGACTGCTGAGACCACTTAGTAGCACCATCTACAGAGCAGAGCCGGAAGTCTCATCCATCCAGTGGCGTCCTCCCATCAATTTCAGAGTACAGGTGGTGGCCTTGCCCAACTAGAGACCTTCTTGGAAAACCCCACCTACCTGTGGATGCTACCAGCTGAACTGTCCAGAATCCCAAACTGATCTGACTGATAAAGGTCTTTCTCTGCCAGAACAGACCTATAAAGTCTGGATGAGAGGACCACTTCCTCAAATGCACAAAAACCAGTGCAAGAATACAAGGATCATAAAGAATTACCAAACATAACATCAAGGGAAGAAATTAATAAAGCTCTAATACCGACCCAAAGAAAGGGAGAACTATGAACTGTCTGACAAATAATTCAGAACAATATTCTTAAAATTCTATAAACTACAATAGAGAGACAACTAAACAAAATAGAAAACCAATAAATGAACAAAATGATACATTAAAAAACAGAAATTAAAAAAAAATCTAGGGCTGGAAAGTTCAATGGCTAAACTGCAGAATTCAATAGAGATATTCAATACCAAATGCAATAGGTAGAAGAAATACGTAATGAACTCAAGATAGATCATTTGAAATTAGGTAGCCAGATAAGCAATAAAGAAAAAATGAAAAGTAATGTAGAATGTCCATGGTACTAATGGGACACCATAAAACAAAACAAATACACTCTATAGGAATCCTATGAGGAAAAAAGAAAGAAAAAAAAGGAAATCTATTTAAAAAAATAATGGTTAAAAATATCTCTAGTTGGGGACAGAATAGACACCCAGATTCATGAGGTACAAAAGACCCCAGATAGTGTGAACCTGAAAAGAGCTACAAGACACATAAGTAAATTGTCAAAAGTCAAAGAGAAAAAATTTTGAAAGCAGCAAGAAAGAAGTAATTCATCACTTACAAGAGAGCCTCCTTAAGATTATCAGAAGGCTTCTCAACAGAAATTTTGTAGGTCAAGAGAGCATGAGATAGGACACTCAAAATATTGAAGAAATAAAATTGTGAAACAAAAACACTCCATCCAGCAAAACTATCTTTCAACAACAACAAAAAGCTCAGAGCCCGTCATCACTAAACTTGCTAACAGGTGTTCTTCAAGGTGACATGGAAGGATGATCATTATCATCCTAAAAACACATGAATGTGTGAAAAGTAAATGTAAATATATATATTCAAAGTGAGGTTTTCTAATATTGGATTGGTGGTGTATAAATCACTTGCAATTCTAGTTTAAAAGTTAGCAAACTTATTAAACTTCTTAAAAACAGCTACACAATGTAAAAAGGCATAAATTATAACATCAATAACCTAAAATGTGAGGGCTAGAAACAAAAGGATAGAGTTTCTATATTCTATTAAGTTAAGTTGTTACCACCATCAAAGAGGATGCTATAATTCTAAGGTATTTCATGTAAACCCCAGGGTAAACAAAAAGGAAAACATATAATAGATACACAAAAGATTACAATAAAGGAGTCAAACCACATCACAACAAAAAACATCAAATCATAAAGGAAGACAGCAAAAGAGGATGAAAGGGAATTTTGCATAGAAGAATGTACCTCAACATAATAAAAGCCACATATACAAGCTTATAGCTAACATCATACTCAACTTTTTGATAACTTTTCCTCTAAGATCAAGAATAAGGCAAAGATATTCACCACCATCTCTTTTCAAAATAGTACTAGAAGTCCTAGCCAGAACAATTAGGCTAGAGAAAGAAATAAAAGGAATCCAAATTATTTTTTTTTGTTTTGTTTTTTTAATTTATTTTTGAGAGACAGAGAGAAACAGCATGAGCAGGAGGATCAGTGAGAGAAGGAGAGACAGAATCTGAAGCCAGCTCCAGGCTCTGAGCTACCCGTCAGCACAGAGCCTGGGCGCTGGGCTCAAACCCATGAACCATGAGATCATGACCTGAGCCGAAGCTGGAAGCTTAACCAACTGAGCCACCCAGGTGCCCCCAAATTATTTTTAAGAAGTATTAAAATTGTCTTTGTTTGCAGATGAGATGATCTTACATGTATGAAACTTTAAAAACTTCACACACATACCTGTTAGAACTAATAAATGAATTCAGTAATGTTGCAGGATATAAATGAATTCAATAGTGTTGCAGGATATAAAATCAGACACAAGTTGTGATTGTATACAGTAACCAAGAACTATCTGATAAAGAAATAAAGAAACCAATTTTTATTTAAAAATTTTAATGTTAATTTTGAGAAAGAAAGAGAGAGAGACAGAGAGGACAACAAGTGGGGGAGGGGCAGAGAGAGGAGACAGAATCTGAAGCAGGCTCAAGCCTCTGAGCTGTCAGCACAGAGCCCGATGTAAGACTCAAATTCAGGAACCACAAGATCGTGCCGTCAGCCAAAGTCAGACACTTAACCGACTGTGCCAACTAGGTGCCCCCCAAAAATCCCATTTATAATTGTATCAAAAACAATAAAGTCTTTAGAGATTAATTTAACCAAGGAGGTAAACATCTCTGAACACAGAAAACTGTAAGACATTAATGAAATAAATTGAAGAATATACAAATAAATGAAAAGCTATTCTGTGATCAGATATTAGAAGAGCTAATATTGATAAAATGTTCATACTACCCCAAATGATCTACAAATTCACTGAAATCCCTATCAAAATCCTCCTGGCATTTTGCATAGAAATAGGAAAACAATCATCAAATTTGGTAGAAGCACAAAGGAACTCAAATATCCAGAACAATCCTGAGAAAGAAGAATAAAACTGGAGGCACCAAAATTCCCAATTTCAAATTGGGATATGAAAGCTATGATAATCAAAAGATTATGAGACTGAAATAAAAACCAGTACACACACCAATACAAAGATAGAGAATCCCCAAATAAACCCATGCATGTATAGTCAATTAATTTCTGACAATGAGGCCAAGAATATACAATGAGGGAATGACAGTCTCCTCATTAAGTGGTTTTGGAAAAGCTGTGAAGATACATGCAAAAGGATGAACCTGGACCAATATTTTAGACCATACACAAAATTAACTCAAAATATATCAAAGACTAGAATGTAATACCTGTAATTAAAACTTCTAGAAGAAAATCTGATGTTGATATGGGCGATGAATTTTTGGATATGACACCAAAATCACAAGCAATAAAAACTTGTGGGACTACATCAAACTAAAAAGCTTCTGCATACACGCAAAACAAAAATAAAAAAATAAAAATAAAATTTAAAAAAACCCATCCCCTGATGAATGGATCAAGAATATGTGAAATACACACACACACACACACACACACACACACACACAATGGAGTACTACATGGCAATGAGAAAGAATGAAATCTGGCCATTTGTAACAAAATGGATGGACCTCGAGAGTGTCATGCTAAGCGAAATAAGTCAGGTGGAGAAGGACAGATACCATATGTTTGCACTCAAAGGTCTAACAGAACAGGAAAAACCTAACAGAGGACCATGGGGAGGGGAAGGGGGAAAGAGAGTTGGGGAGAGAGAGGGATGCAAATCATGAGAGACTATTGAATACTGAAAACGAACCGAGGGCTGAAGGGGAAGGGGCAGGGGAAGAGGGGTTGTGGTAATGGAGGAGGCACTTGTGGGGAAGATCACTGGGTGTTGTATGGAAACCAATTTGACAATAAACTATTTTAAAAAAAATAAAGAAAAATAAAAATTTTTGCTAAAGCTGAAAAAAATCAATAAATTGAAAAGGCCACCTATGGAATAGAGTAGTTATAAATTATATAACTCAAAGGGTATTAATATAAAAAATATAATAAGGAGATACACACATATACCACTTCTGGGTATATTTCAGAATAAAACAAAATCACTATCTGGAACAGATACCTGCACGCTATGTTTAAAATTACAGGATTATTTCCACTATCCAAAACTAGATACAATTTAAGTGTCTGTTGATGGGTGAATGGGGAACAAAAATGTGGTATATTTATACAATATTACCCAGACATTAAAAAAAAAAAAAGGAGAGAGTTGCTATTTGCAACTTTATGGTTGAACCTTAAGGGTATTATGCTAAGTGAAATGAACTAAATAATGATAAATACTGTATAATCTCATTTGTAGATTCCTTTTCAAAGAATCATAAAAAGAGAATTTGGTGCTTGCCTAGGGTAGGAGGGTAGCAGCAATGGGGAGATGTTGGCCAAAGGTATTAATATCTTACTGTAAGAGGAACAAGTTTAGAGGTTTTAATGTACAACACAATGACTAGAGTTAACAATATCATATACTGGAAGTCACTAAGTTGATCTTAAAAGTTATCACCACACATACACACACGCACAAGTTAAGTATGTTTTATTTTTTTTTTGTTTTATTTATTTTTGATACTGAGAGAGACAGAGCATGAGAGTGGGAGGGGCAGAGAGGGGAGACACAGAACCAGAAGCAGGCTCCAGGCTCTGAGCTAGCTGTCAGCACAGAGCCTGACGCGGGGCTCGAACCCACGACCGTGAGATCTGACCTGAGCCGAAGCCGGAGGCTTAACCGACTGAGCCACCCAGGCACCCCTAATTAAGTATGTGAGGTGATGGATTCATTAACTAACCTTACTGTGGTAGTCATTTTGCAATAGGTAAGTGCATCAAATCATCATGTGCACCTTAGACTTACACAATGTTATATGTAATTCTAGCTCAATAAAGCTGGAAGAGGTGGGGATAAGGTCATACTCTTTCCCAATCAGGGCCCTAACCTTGGCCTAGAGTATTTGCTGAGGCTGATAATTCAGTCTTCTCTAGAGCTCCACAATCCTTATAATTGAATCTGATTCTCTGCTTTTTATGTTTAGATGTAGGAGATGAGAGTTTCTTCATATTCTACCAAAAAAGACCCTCTCGTTTTCATGCTTCACTTTAAATTGGTGATTAATAACCTAAGCCTTTATTTGTCTTTCCCAGTAAACTGATAGCACTCAGCAGCAGAGATCTAATTCTATTGTCCTATATTTACTGTTTGTGTCAAGCCTCTCAATCATTGGAGTTATTGTGCCCACCAGTGCATTCCCTTTTATTGGTATGTTATCTCAGTTCACCATTGGTGAAAACTTTTTAACAATTGTGCCGCTATAGTATACCAGGAATTATCTGTACTCTGTTAACCGTTCATAGTGAAATGCACATTGTCATCTGACTGGCAGGTGACCAAATTTCAATGTGTCTTTCAGAATCGGTCTCCTTGAACCAGCCCAATTCTGGCACCAACTCTCTTAGATCTTCATTTACAGAAGAACAGAATCTGGAACAAGAATTTGAATGCAAAGAAGTTTAGTTTGCTTCGGGTCAACACCTGTGGAGGAATAAGGCAAGCTGGAATGGACAGAATAACATGAGCTGCAGGGCTGTTATAACACATTCTCAGTCAATTCCACGGAGACTTCTGAAGTTGCAGGGGTTCATAGCTGTCCCCCCAAAACACAAAGGGGCATGCATTTTATTCCCTACATTAATCAGTCAATATATATAAGCTACCCAAGGGAAAAGAACA
Organism: Suricata suricatta; assembly: GCF_006229205.1. NCBI lineage: Eukaryota > Metazoa > Chordata > Mammalia > Carnivora > Herpestidae > Suricata > Suricata suricatta. The sequence goes on along the minus strand of NC_043704.1, from coordinate 35,642,635 downwards.
CACACATGAGTAACACAAGTCTCTTTGGCTGAGAGCAATGCCTAAGGGTGGCATTAACTATGAACAGTCTGCAGGTAACTCATGTGACCATAGGGGAACTGATCCCTGATGGGGGATCTGAGTGACACGCATTCTCTATAAATAACTTGGTGGAAACTTTTTATTAAAGTGATAATCTCCTAATTTATTATATCTATATATCTGTCCCCAAGTGCTGAATTTGTTTAAAGGATAATATATTCACCCTAAACTACTCTTCAAAAAAAAGTATGTAAAATCTGACCAAAAGGAAATTAATTTTAATTTACAATATAACTCCTCTAAGCTACAGGAAAAAAATTCCTTTTGTCCATTAATATAATAATGTTTAAAATTGTCTTTATGTATCTTAGGAGTAAAGAACCAAAGAACAGAGCTCTACCTATGAAGACAATATAAGTTTTGCAATAAATGTGTATGAATCTCAGTTTCTTTTTTATCAATTACTATTTTTTCACTCATATTCTCAAACAAGTATTTAAAATTAGAAAATCCCACTCTACTCATTATTGGGACTTAAAATAGATCTGCATGGAGCATAACAAAGTTTTAAATAGAATAATAGATTGATTTTCTTTCTAAAACATCTCTTTTTTCTATGAAAAATGTTTTCTAGGATTAACCACTATAGCTTTTAGGCCTTTTGAGAGGGCTTTATGGACTAAGAAAAGCTAAATAGGAAGTTGGGAAAAATGGATGTGGAAATTTGTCACTCAGAAACTTAATTTTTCTGAATTCTAAATTAAATATGTGAGTATATAGAGGTTCAGGATCCATAACCTGTGATAGATGATACATCCTTTACACCATCCTAAAACCATTCCTACATGATCCCTTATTTTAATGAATTCATATAAATTACCTGAATATATCCTTATGATTTACTATCTTCTCAAGAGTACAAAGAGAGTTTGTTTTTCACAGTGATTGTACTTGAAAATTTAGGTAGAACTTCCCATGAAAAAATGGATCCATCCAATTCTAATACTCAAATCCATTACAAAGGGAAAGACAAAAATAGACACAATAACATCCTCTCTTTTTTAATTTTATATATTTATTTAGAGAGAGTGTCAGGGGAGAGGCAGTGAGAGAGAGAATGAGACAGAGGGGGGAGAGAGAGAGAGAGAGAGAGAGAGAGAGAGAAGAAGAAGAAGAAGAAGAAGAAGAAGAAGAAGAAGAAGAAGAAGAAGAAAGAAGCAGCAGCAGCAGCAGCAGCAGCAGAAGCCGCCGCCGCTGCCTGAGGTGGGGCTCAAACTCACAAACCATGAGATCATGACTTTAGCTAAAATCAAGAGTCAGTTGCTTAACCAACTGAGACATCCAGGTGCCCCTATCCTCTCTAAATTTTAAAAATCCATTCTACTTAACTCACCCCATCTCCATCCAAACTTTTCCCCCCTTCTAATTTTAAATAAAAACTAATGTTTAAATTAATTTTTAGTAATTTTTATTTTAAAACAAAAGCTCCCTTATATATTAATAAATACTAAATGAGAATGGAGGAAAAGGAATATATAAGAAACCATGGACAAACCTAAAGAGCTCACTCTCTATTTTGCTTTACCAATAAGTTTCTGTGTAAAAGACTCACACAGATCCTTTATATGGATTTAAAACCATCCCTCAATAGAGCAGCAACTAGATGAAGATGATCCCTGCCCTTAAGAGTGGTAACAAAGCTAAGCTAAACTCAGTTCTTTCCTGAGAAGCTAACCAATGCCCAACAAGCTCTGAGACCTTTCTGTCTCAGGCCCCTATCCTCAGCAGTAATGAAGAAGCAAGTGACCCAATTCCCTTGAGGCAGAGTATTATTATCAGTTGACCAGACCACTCCACCCCAACTTAAGCAGCACGTTAAGCCAAACTCGGTAAGACTTGGCTGCAGTTGAGAATTCAGAGTACTTTTTGAAGAGTATTCATTATTTCCTTTCTCTCCCTCAAAATACGTGCTTTCTTATTACAGAGGCTGGGTGGCAGGAGGACCTTTGCCCAATCCTATGACCCGGGGCATAACTTTAACCACACTCATAATGATGAGAAGCTTCTTAAAATTGTCTGGTCTAATAGCTCTGAACGTATAACTTTTTGTAACAATAATTCTGGAAGAGATAGAAAGTGCCTGAAATAGAATAATTGTGATGGGAATGTAAAATTTAAGGCTATTATTTGCAAAGGAAAAAAATAATGTCATAAATTGGTTTGGTGAAAAAAGTAGAATTTATTACATTAAGAAACAGAAAATCAAACTGCTGCTTGATTCAGAGGCTCAAAAGATATCATCTGGACACACTATCTCTCCATATCTCTATGCATGTCAATGTTCACTTAATTCTCAACTTCCATATAATTAAAAGGCATCAACAATAGGTCCAGGCATACATCATCTCAGATTCATGATCTATAGATGGTCGAATAAAACATATAAATATTTTTTGAGAAAATTGACAAGCCTATTCCAATATTTATACAGAAAGGAAAGGGATTTAGCAAAATAAAATGTTGAAAAGAACAGAGTTGAATAACCTGATTATAATAACTAATCAATAAAGTGTGATATGGATAAAGGATAGACCAGGAAATCAGTGGGATAAAATAGAAAGTCTAGAACTAGATCTACATTCATATAATTAAGCTGTCAAAGTAATTCAATGGAGGAGAGAATAGTTTTTTTAACAAGTGGAGCTGAAACAACTGAACATCTATATGGAGGAAAATGAATCTCAAGATTTACCTCACAAGACATATAAAAAGTACCTCAAAATAGATCTTATTCTATATGTAAAAACTGAAACAATATACTGTCCAAAGAAACAAGAGAAAAATGCCCACGACATTAGATTAGGCAATGATTTTCTAAATAAGACATAAGGATCTTAAACCATAAAAAAAAGATAAATGAGAAACTGAGTTTCATCAAAATGAAAAACAAAAATCAAAAATCTTTGCTCTTTGAAAGGTGCAGTTAAGAAAATAAAACACAGCCTGAGAGAAATGATTGCAAAACATACCTGGAAAGAGATGTGTATCCAGAATACATTAAGAACTCCTATAATTCAACAATGAGACAAATAACCCAACCAACAAGGGGCAAAAAAATTTGAAGAGATATTTTACTAAAATTATAAAATACTCAAGTAGGTAACAAACACAAGAAAGGTGTTTAACAATACTAATCATCCAGAAAATACAAAGAAAAACCACATTAATATATATTTATATATTCATAAGAATGTCTAAAATTAAAATGACTGACATTACCAAGTGCCAACAAGAATGTGAAACAACCAGGACTCTCAGACTTTGTAGATGAAATTAAAATAATACAACCACTCTTGAAATGATTTCCAGCATCTTATAATTTAAATAAGTGCTTAGCATGGATGCTAGCAATCACACCTTTAATTACTTGCCCAAAAGAAAGAACATACATTCTCCCAAAGACTTGTATACAAATGTTTATAACAAAATTGTTCATAAAAATAAAACTTGAGAGGCACTCAAAGAGTCAACAACTGATGATTAGATAAATTGTGACATATCCATGCTGTAGAATATTACTTAGTAATAGAACTATTGATACGTAGGGGAACCCGGGTGGCTCAGGCTGTTAAACATCCCACTCTTGATTTTGGCTCAGGTCATCACAATCCCAGAGTTATGGAATCGAGCCCCATGTGGGCTCTGCACTGAGCAAGGAGTCTGCTTATGATTCTCTCTCTCTCCCGCTGCCCACCTTTCCCCCTCATGCACTCTCTCTTAAAAAAAAATATATTGAGATGGGGCAAGACAGCTGAGAAGTGGGGAGCTCTGTAATTTTCTTCCACCTGCATCTATCAAACTAAGAAGGTCTGAAGCCACAATACCCTAATCCACTAGAGTCTGGAAGGAAAAGACAGAGTCCACTAAGAAGACAGCCTCATAGGTGCATGAGTGAGTGCGAGCTGGGGAAGATAAGAATCAGCCAGGAGCCGCAGGCTTGGAGAGGAGGAAGCCCATTTCACGGAGAGCCACAGTGAGTGCACAGAGCCCTGTAGAGATGAGGGGAAGAGAAAGAGAGACTGAAAATGTTCATTGAGCTGTCACTGGAAAAGAGAAGAACCTTGGCCTGCCCGGGGGGAAGAGGGATCCTATTATCACATCTGTAACTGCAGAGTGCAGGGAGAGAGATCCTTTCTCTCTAGCTAGAGAGCTTTTCTTGGGCTAGGCAACCTGAGCCCAGGTGGTGCCAGGAGACACTGAACCCCACTCCTCCTACTCAATCCCCACCTAAGAAGCTGCTTGGCCCTGCCACCCGGCCTGCAAAAGTACATTTTGGGTGGTATCATTAAAGTGCATGGACTAGGATCTGGAATAGAGGTAGGGCTTGGAAAATACAACTTGGCCCACCCATGGAACAGGAAGATCGGACCCAAAAGAGTGAGTTGTAATACTTGGTTTGAGAAGGGATTGCTGCCATTCTTCTCCCCACAACCATGAAGGCAGGGCCCCAGGGAGCTGCCCGCAAGACTACAGTGGAGGTGAGACCTACCTACACCTAACTAAGCCCATCCACACTGGAGAGCTGTTTCCCCCACACCCAGGAGACCAGAAAAGACCAACATTGATGCATTTCTGTGACTATATCAATTTTTTGTGATTCAGATATGTTTTTCTTTATCTCATTCTTATCTCTCTCCTCTGCTGGACTGGGCACATGGGACATTGATTTACCTATACAGTATACTTAATCCAGTCTCTTGATGCTACCTTCTTTCTCTCCTCTCTGGAATAATCAGACTATATAGTTTCTTAGGGTAATATTATCTTTTTTTTTTTTTCTCCTCACCTCCTACAATATTCTCCTCTTTCTCTCTCTGAATTAAGCCTTTTAGTCTCTCTGCTTGGTCAATGTTCAATTTCACTTCCTCCACACCCCTGTCACTTTTCTCTGTGTAGATGCTCTTCCAACTGCCTCCACCGTACTCTTTATTTGTAGCTGGGATTTCTGGTTTTATGCTTTTAGACTTTCCTTTGTCTTTTGTTGTTTTTGTGCCCCTCCATACCTTTTTTTCTTTTCTTTTTTTCTTTCGTCTTTTGATTTGCTTGTTTGATTTGTCTGTGAATTCATATGCTTTTCTTTCCTGTGTGTTTGTCCCTGTTTTCCTTTTCAGGGCCACCTCAAAAAACAAGGCAAAGTACACATAGTGGAGAGTCCCAAATATCACTGAGTAGGGAAAAACAATAACTAAAAGCACAACAAGAGAAACCAAGAGGCACCATTAAAAGTACACTTCCTGAAAGGACAGACCCTGGACAGTCAATGAGCCTCCTTTAATATAGTAATACAGGTGCAGAGTGCATGACAAACTTTTAAAACTGATAAGAGACTGAAAGCTAGCCCAAATGATAAGACAGGAGAACTCTCCTCTAAAGAAGTTCCAGGAAGAAGTCACAGCTACAGAGTAGCCCAAAACAGATATACGCAACATAAAAGAGCAAGAATTTAGAACAATTGTCATAAAATTAACCGCTGGGCTTGAAAAAAACATGGAAGACATCAGAGAAGCTATTGATACAAAGACGGAGGACCTTAAAAATAGCTGTGATGAGTTTAAAAATGCTATAAAGGAGGTGCATAATAAAATGGAGGTGGTCACTGCACGAATTGAAGAGGCAGAGAGGAGGATAGGTGAATTAAAATACACAATTACAGAAAAAGAGGAAGCCAAGATAAAGAGAGATAAATTGATCTAGGAGCATGAAAGGAGAATTCGAGATGTGGGTGATATGGAACAATAGCTGTATCATAGTAATTCCTGAAGAAGAAGAAAGAGAAAAAGGTTCTGAAGGGGTTCTTGATCAAATTATAGCCAAGAACTTCCCCAATCTGGGGAAGGAAATAGCCAATGAAATCCAAGAGCCACAGAGAACTCTCCTCAGATGTAATTTGAATTGACCTTCAGCATTATATATCATAGTGAAACTGGCAAAATATAAAGATAAAGAGAGAATTCTGAAAACAGGTAGGGATAAAAGGACCCAAACATACAAAGAGAAACCTATCACAGTGGTTACAGACCTATCTACTGAAACTTGGAAGGCCAAAAAGGACTGGCAGCCAAGAATCCTTTATCCAGCAAGCCTGTCATTCAGAATAGAAGGAGAGATAAAGGTTTTCCTAAATAAACAAAAATTGAAAGAATTCATCACTACTAAACCAGCCCTACAAGAAATCCTGAAGGACTCTATGAGGGAAATGTTGCAAGGAAGACAATGTACCAGAGATACCACTACAAGCATGAAAGCTACAGAGAACACAATGAATCTAAACCCATATTTTTCAATAATAACACTGAATGTATATGGACTGAATGGGCCAATCAAACGACATAGGGTAATAAATGAATAAAAAACAAAATCCATCTATTTGCTGTCTACAAGAGACTCATTTTAGACCAGAAGACACCTTCAGATTGAAAGTAAGGGGGTGGAGAAATATCTATCATGAGACTGGAAGTCAAAAGAAAGCCAGAGTAGCCATACCTATATTGGAAAACTGAATTTAAAGTAAAGGCAGTAACAAAAGATGAAGAAGGACATTACATAATAATTACAGGGTCTATCCATCAGGAAGAGCTAACAATTATAAACATCTATGTGTCAAATTCAGGAGCACCCAAATACATAAAACAATTAATCACAGACAGAAACAATATTATTGAAAAGAATGTGATAATTGCAGCAGATTTTAATACTCCACTTACATCAATGGGTAGATCAACTAGACAGAAAAATCACTAAAGAAACAATGGACCTGAACGACACATTGGAACAGATGGATTTAACAGATATACTTAGAACTCTACATTCTGAGGCTATAGAATTCACTTTCTTCTTGAGTGCACACAGCACATTCTCCAAGATAGATCACACATGGGGCATAAAGCAGCCCTCAATAAATATAAAAGAACTGACATCATACCATGCACATTTTCAGATCACAATGCTATGAAACTTGAAATCAATCACAGGAAAAAGCTGGAAAACCTCTAAAAACATAGAAGTTAAAGTTCACCCTACTAGATTGGGCCAATCAGGCAATTAGAGAAGAAATTTTAAAAAGTATGGAAACAAATGAAAATGAAAATACAATAATCCAAACAGCTGGGATGCAGCAAAGGCTGTCCTAAAATGGAACTATATTGCAATCCAGGCTTATTTCAAGAAACTAGAAAAAGCACAAATTCAAAACCTAACACAGCACCTAAAGGAACTGGGAGGGGATCAACAAGAGCATGCCAAACACAGCAGAAGAAGAGAAATAATAAAGATCAGGGTGGAAATAAACAATATAGAATTTAAAAAAAAAAACCCAGTTAAACAGATTAATGAAATCAAGTTGGTTTTTGAAAAAATAAAAAAAAATTGATAAACATCTGACCAGGCTCCTCGAAAGAAAAGAGAAAATACTCAAATAGACAAAATCATGAATGAAAATGAATCTATTACAACTGATCCATCAGAAATACAGGTAATTTTCAGGAAATACTATAAAAAATTATATGCAAACAAACTGGACAAACTAGAAGAAGTGGACAAATTGCTAAACACACATGCACTACCAAAATTCAAATGGGAAAAGATAGAAAATCTGAACAGACTCATCACAATTGAAGAAATTAAATCAGTTATCAAAAATCTCCTAGGGAATAAGAGCCTGGGGCCAGAAGGCTTCCAGACATTTAAATCAGAGTTAATACTCATTCTTCTCAAGCTATTAAAAAAATAGAAATAGAAGGAAAACTTCCAGACTCATTCTCCGAAGCCAGAATCACTTTGAGTCCCTAATCCAACAGAGACCTAACAAAAAAAGAGAACTACAGACAAATATCCTTGATGAATACAGATACAAAAATACTCAATAAGATACTAGCAAATCAAATTCAATAGCATATAAAAAGAATTATCCACCATGATCATGTAGGATTCATTCCTGGATTACAGGGCTCCTTCAGTATTCACAAATCCATCAATGTGATACATGATGTTAATAAAAGCAAAGATAAAAACCATATGATCCTATTGATAGATGCATAAAAAGAATTTGACAAAATACAGCATCCTTTCATAATAAAAACCCTGGAGAAAGTTGGGATAGAAGGAACTTAAACATCATAAAAGCCATTTATCAAAAGCCCACAGATAATATCAACCTCAATAGGGAAAAACTGAGAAGTTTTCCCCTGAGATCAGGAACTCAACATGGATGTCCACTCTCACCACTGTTGTTTAACATAGTGTTGGGAGTCCTAGCATCAGCAATCAGGCAACAAAAGTAAATAAAAGGCATCAGAATAGGCAAAGATGAAGTCAAACTTCCACTTTTCGCAGATGACATGATACTCTACATGGGAAACCTGATCGAATCCACCAGAAGCCTACCAGAACTAATGCATGAATTCAGCAAAGTCACAGGTTACAAAATCAACATACAGAAATTGGTTGCATTTTTATACACCAGTAATGAAGCAACAGAAAGACAAATCAAGAAGCTGATTAAGAAACTGAAATTGATTCACAATTGCATGCAAAACCATGAAATATCTAGGAATAAACCTATCCAAAAGTGTAAAAGATCTGTACAATGAAACTATAGAAAACTTATGAAGGAAATTGAAGAAGACACCAAGAAATGGAAAAACAGTCCATGCTCATGGATTGGAAGAATAAACATTGTTAAAATTTCATTATTATCCAAAGAAATCTACACATTCAATGCAATACCCATCAAAATTGCAGTGGCATTCTTCTCCAAGCTAGAATAAACTATCCTCAAATTACTATGTAATCACAAAAGACCCCGAATAGCCAAAGTAATATTGAAGAAGAAACCCAAATGTGAGGAATCACAATCCCAGACTTTAGCCTCTACTACAAAGCGGTAATCATCACGACAGTATGGTACTGGCATAAAAACAGACGCATAGACCCAAGGAATAGAATAGAGAACCCAGAACTGGACCCACAGATGTATGGCCAATTAATCTTTGACAAAGCAGGAAAGAGTATCCAGTGGAAAAAAGACTGACTCTTTAACAGATGGTGCTGGGAGAACTGGACAGCAATATGCAGAAGAATGAAACTAAACCACTTTCTTACACCATACACAAAAGCCAACTCAAAATGGATAATGAACCTGAATGTGAGACAGGAAACCATCAAAACCCTCAACGAGAAAGCAGGAAACAGCCTCCTTGACCTCAATTGCAGTAATTTCCTACTCGACACATCCCCAAAGGCAAGGGAATCAAGAGCAAAATGAACTGTTAGGACCTCATCAAGATAAAAAGCTTCTGCACTACAAAGGAAACAAGAAAACTAATAGGCAACTGACAGAATGGGAAAAGATAGTTGCAAATGACATATCAGATATAGGGCTAATATCTAAAATCTATAAGGAACTCACCATACTTCACACCCAGAAAACAAATAACCCAGTGAAGAAATGGGCAGAAGACATAAACAGACACTTCTCCAAAGAGGACATCCAGATGGCCTACAGGCACATAAAACGATACTCAACATCACTCTTCATCAGGAAAATGCAAATCAAAACCACACTGAGATACCACCTCACGCCAGTCAGAGTGGCTAAAATGAGCAAATCAAGAGACTATAGATGCTGGCAAGGATGTGGAGAGATGGGCACCCCCCCTACACTGTTGGTGGGAATGTAAACTGGTACAGACACTCTGGAAAACAGTGTGGAGGTTCCTCAAAAAATTAACAATAGAACTCCCCTATGACCCAGCAATAGCACTGTTAGGGATTTACCCAAGGGATACAGAAGTGCTGACACATAGGGGCACATGTACCCCAATGTCCATAGCAGCTTTTTCAACAGTAGCCAGATCATGGAAAGAGCCTAATGTCCATGAACTGATGAATGGATCAAGAAGATGTGGTTTATATATACAATGGAATACTACATGGCAATGAGGAAGAATGATATCTGGCCATTCATGGCAACATGAGTGGAACTCGAGGGTATCATGCTAAATGAAATAAGTCAGGCAGAGAAGGACAGATACCATGTTTTCACTCATAACTCATAAAAGGAAAAACTTAACAGAGGACCACAGGGAGGGGAAGGGAGGAGAAAATGGGAGAGGAAGGGAGGCAAATAATGGGAGACTCCTGAATACTGAAAACAAACTGAGGGCTGAAGGGGGAGGGGTAAAGGGGAAGGGGGGTGAAGGACATGGAGGAGGGCACTTGTGGGAATGAGCACTGGGTGTTATATGGAAACCAACTTGACAATAAATTATAAAAATATTGATAAATTCAACAACATGGATAAATCTAACTTACATTATGTTAAGTGAAAAAGTCAAACATAATAGACTACATACTTTAAGATTCTTCTTGTGTCTAATTATGGTAGGGTGAAACTAAAGTGAAAGAAAGCAAATTAGTAGTTACCTGATACCAGAGGACAGGGGAGGATGAGGGAACATTTGAGGATGAATAAAATGCTCTCCATCTTGACCTTAATATTGGGAAATTTTCTTGCACTTATTTTTACCTCAATAAATGTGAGGAAAGATTATGCTATGCTTCTCCTTTTTCTTTCCCTTCTCCTCCTTCTTCTCCAAAAGTTTAGTCCTAGAAAACTAAACTGAGATACTGAGCTTGAAATAATAGGTCAATGTCAACACATAATTTTTTTAAATTTATTTATTTATTTTGAGATAGAGAGAAAGAATATGGGCAAGCAGGGAAGAAGAAGAGTGGGACAGAGAGAATGAATCCCAAGCAGGCTCCACCCTGTCCGTGCAGAGTCCAACATGGGGCTCAATCCCACAAACTGGGAGATCATGACTTGAGCCTAAATTAAGAGTCAGATGCTCAACCAACTGAGCCATCCAGGAACCCAACATATCGTTTTTGATAGGTGAATGTGTGTGTGTGTGTGTGTGTGTGTGTGTGTGTGTGTGTGTGTATGTTCCCTATCTTGGTTCACTGAGAAATTTTAAAAGTAATGTTACTCCAGTAGTAGTAAACACACTTAGCATTCAGATATTGGCTTCTAATTATCATTCTCTAATAAAATGAACCAATGCTCCTTGAAGAAATGGCTGATATAAGAGCACAGCTAGGAAACACAAAGGTACTCAAAACATAATGAGGTAATGAAAACTGAAACTAGTGTTTCCACTGCATTAGAGACCATGTGAGCTTCAAAATAAATAACGATAGTAACAGATTAAAGCCCAATAAATAAAATAGTAATTAACTCAACCTTTATATCCCTACTGATATGAAGACATAAAAAAATTGAAATTTTGATGAAAAGTGGCATATTTATATAATCCCAAAATACCTCCACATAGAATATTTATTAATAGCAAAACAAAAAGGAGTAGCTCTACAGTAGAGAATTCTAGCAGATAACACTTTAACTAAGTGATGAAAGTGAATATTATCAGCAATATGACTAATTAACATGTTTTTACCTGAGAGGATGCAAAATAAAAATATCATCATAGAGATTTATAGACTAAGCCAAATTGAGAAATACATTTCAAAATAATAGACTCAGTCTTCAAAATTGTCAAGGACATGAAAATTAAGGAAAGATTGAAGAACTGTTCCAGATAAAAAGAAACTAAAGATACATGACAACTAAATGCACTTAATAATTCAAGATTTATTTTTCACCCTAGGGTGGTTATTGAGTAGGTCAGTTGATAACAGTTAAGCTGGATCTAAAGGTTAGAAAGTGGTCTCTTAAAGATGTACACAACTATAGTTTTCATCATATAGGTCTTTTACATCCTTGGTTAGGGTTACTCCTAGGTATTTGATGGTTTTTCGTGCAATCGTGAATGGGATCAGTTTCTTGATTTCTCTTTCGGCTGCTTCATTTTTGGTGTATAGGAATGCAACTGATTTCTGTACATTGATTTTGTACCCTGCAACTTTACTGAATTCATTGATCAGTTCTAGAAGGCTTCTGGTGGAGTCGATTGGGTTTTCCATGTAGAGTATCATGTCATCTGCGAAAAGTGAAAGTTTGACTTCTTCTTTGCCTATTCTGATGCCTTTTATTTCCTTTTGTTGTCTTATTGCTGATACTAGGACTTCCAACACTATGTTAAACAACAGTGGTGAGAGTGGGCACCCCTGTTGTGT
>NC_043704.1:35600004-35630319 GCF_006229205.1 Suricata suricatta | reverse complement strand
TAATTTTTGACAAAGCAGGAAAGAGTATCCAATGGAAAAAAAGACTGCCTCTTTAGCGGTGGTGCTGGGAAAACTGGACAGCAACATGCAGAAGAAGGAAACTAAACCACTTTCTTACACAATACACAAAAGCCAACTCAAAATGGATAAAGGACCTGAATGTGAGACAGGAAACCATCAAAACCCTTGAGGAGAAAGTAGGAAAAAACCTCCTAGACCTCATCCACAGCAATTTCCTACTTGACACATCCTCAAAGGCAAGGGAAATGAAAGCAAAATTGAACTCTTGGGACTTCATCTAGATAAAAAGCTTCTGCAAGGCAAAGGAAACAATCAAGAAAACTAATAGGCAACTGACAGAATGGGAAAAGATAGTTGCAAATGACATATCAGATAAAGGGCTAATATCGAAAATCTACAAGGAACTCACCAAACTTCACACCCACAAAACAAATAACCCAGTGAAGAAATGGGCAGAAGACATGAACAGACACTTCTCCAAAGAGGACATCCAGATGGCCTACAGGCACATAAAACGATACTCAACATCACTCATCATCAGGGAAACACAAATAAAAACCATACTGAGATACCACCTCACAAAGGTCAGAGTGGCTAAAATGAACAAATCATGAGACTATAGATGCTGGCGAGGGTGTGGAGAGATGGGCACCCTCCTACACTGTTGGTGGCAATGTAAACTGGTACAGACACTCTGGAAAACAGTGTGGAGGTTCCTCAAAAATCTATCCATAGAACTCCCTTATGACCCAGAAATAACACTGCTAGGGATTTACCCAAGAGAGACAGAAATGCTGATGTATAGGAGCACATGTACCCCAATGTTCATAGCAGCAATGTCAACAATAGCCAAAACATGGAAAGAGCCTAAATGTCCATCACCTGATGAGTGGATCAAGAAGATGTGGTATATATACACGATGGAGTTCTACATGGCAATGAGAGGGAATGACATATGGCCTTTTGTAGGAAACTGGATGGACCTTGAGGGTGTCATGTAGAGCGAAGTAAGCCAGGCAGAGAAGGACAGAAACCATATGTTTGCACTCATAGGTCTAACAGGAAAACAGGAGAGACCAGGGGGAGCGGAAGAGGGAGAGTTGGGGTGAGAGAGGGATGCAAAACTTGAGAGACTATTGAATGCTGGAAATGAACTGAGAGTTGAAGGGGAAGGGGGAGGGGGGAAAAGAGGTGGTGGTGATGGTGGAGGGCACTTATGGGAAAGAGCACTGGGTGTTGTATGGAAAACAATTTGACAATAAAATATTATGGAAAAAAAAGATGTACATAACTAATCCCCAGAACCCATGACTATGGTACTATGCATGGCAAAAGGAACTTTGCAGATGCGATTAAGGATATTAAGATGAAAAATTACCTTGGATTATTCAAGTGGGCCCAATGTAATCCCTACAAGTGAAAAAGGGGCACAGGAGAGTCAGAGTCAAAGAAAGATGAAAAAATGCTATGCACCTGGCTTTAAAGATGGAGGGAGGGAACCATGAATCAAGGAATGATGATCCAATGTACAAGCCAGAAAAATCAAGGAAACAGATTCTCTTCTAGAGCCTCCAGAAGAAATACAGCCTTACCAATACTTTCATTTTAGCCAAGGAAGATACATTTCGCTTTCTGGTTTCCAGAAGTCTTACATAATAAATGTGTGAAATTCATCCAGGAATGAAAGCAAACTAATATGAGTTGTATTAATGCATTGATTAATTTCTTGATCTTGATTTTGATTCTATGAAAGAGAATGTCTTTTTATGAATTACATATTATAGATTTATAGAATAATGGAGAATTTTCAACAACTTAATCTAAAATAGTTCAGAGGAAAAAATATTTAAACTTCACTTCAAACTTTTCTGTAAGTTTGGGATAAATCTGGCCTAAATTCCCATATATATTCCTAACTAAATTAAGTTATTGTGAACAAGAGATGGAATCTCAGACAATTCTAAAATTAATACCCATGAATAGAGAAGTGTTGCCTTAATTCTACAAAAAGTACTTAGTATCTTGAAGTGCATTTGGAGGGGAAAAAAAGGAAGGTAGACAGAGAAAGTATAAACAAAAATTTAACAAGGAGTTAGAACTAAGAAAAATAATTAGAATAGCTTTTCACAAAGAGATTCTATTGAAATAGTGAAAAAAAGAGAAAGGAGAATTCAATCATAATTACCCGGTTTCAAGCTGGGATCATTTATTTTTGTGCCATTCATTGAAATAATGACTTTAGGAGAAAAAAACAAATAAATACAAATAGATGATAAATTCACATTTTGGCATGTTGACTTTGAGATGCTGCAGATCCCCTTGGAACTGCCAAGCAAATAATTAGTAATATTAGCCTAAGTATAAGAATAATGCAAAAGCTGAATGCAGATTAGATAGTAGTTGATAGAGAATAGATAAGAGAGCTAGGACGGGTAATTATAAGGGTAAACTAAAAAAAAAAAAAAGAGAGAGAATGACCATTAGCTAGACATATAAGAGGAGTTACTGAATAGAAGACAGGTAGACATGAGGATAGGAAACAAACTGTCACCAATTTGCAGTAAAGCAGAAAAATTAAACAGGATAAAAAATGAAGATCATTAACTCTTACAAATGAGGAAACATTGATGATGACTTTTATAAGAAGGATTTTAGTGATGTGCTTGAGTAGAAAGGGTAGAATATTGTTATTGTTTCATATGTTTTAATTCTTGTTGATCAGTTTTACCCAGGTTTAATTTTCTTAGACATTTAAAATGAACCATATTTTCACTTGTTCATATTCCCTTTATTTGTTTGCTGTTGTATTTATATTTCATTTATTTTTGCTCTAAAATTTCCTTTGCTTTTGCATTATCTAATATAAAATATATTATTAAATGATTTTTAGCTTTTATGATTTTATAATTTATGCATTTAAAGCAATATATTTTCTTTCCAATGAAGTTTTAGTTACATGCCACAAGTTTTAATTTTTAGTATTTGCATTATCAGTTAGTTCAAATATTTCTCATTTTATTGTTATTTCTCATCGATACCTTGTTTAGAAGTACACTGCTTAATTTCTAATCATATGATAATTTTCTAGTTACATTTCATTGTACATTTCCAGCTTAATCACATACCGTTGGAAAACGTACCCTGTAGGGTTTCAATCTTTTAGGGATTTTTCTTTTTCCTTTCTCTTAATAGTTTTATATGTCTTTGGTTTTCAGTAGTTTGCTCTCATATGACTATGGTTGGTTGGTTATTTTAAACTATATGCTAACTATTATATATGGCAAAGTAATAGAAATTATTTGAGTCCTGGCACGATGGTGTATTTCTCCAAAGATAATTTATATTTAAGCTGAATTTAATTTTCTACCAGGAAAATGGCTACAGTGTACCCATCAATGCCCAGAGTATGGGGAAGTTATGAAGGTCTTTTTCCCTGGTGGGCCTTGGATTTTCATTTTTGTCTCCCTAACCCCATACAAAGCTGTCAAACACAGATTTCAAAATACAGGATGCTCCATCACCCTCCTGGAATTATCAAATAACAAGGAAAAGAGCAAATACAAATATCAATTTAATCATTTTATACTTCTTTCCCTGGAACTTAGCCTTGTAATTCTCCACTGCTTTGTGGGATCTTTCTACGCCAGGTGAACAATGGTCACAATATTTTATAGCTCCTCTAATCGAGATACAGAATCTCAAAATCTATGTCTCTACTTCTTAAATCTTGTCTGGCTGTTTGGCTTGCTTAGGCTAATTGAATGGCATTGGAGAAGTGGCACTGTATGAGTTCAAAGCCCAAGACTTAGTTGTTGCTTGCAAGTCATACTCTTGCTATTCATGGGAGCCTTCCGGCGAACATATGAGCAAGCTCAGGCTATTCTGCTGAAGAAGGAAAAACTGTGGAAAGGGCCTACAGTCATCTCAGCCCATTCCAGATGAAGTAGATAAGCCAAGAAGCTTCACGTAACACATTATCTGAAAGATAGGAGTATCAACATTATCAACTAAACCTGGCTGATACCAGAATGACACTCAAAATTCCATACTCACACATTTGTGAACTAAATAAATTGTAGCTTGGGCGCCTGGGTGGCTCAGTCAGTTAAGTGTCCAACTTCAGCTCAGAACATGATCTCATGGTTCCTGGGTGCAAGCCCCAGGTCAGGCTCAGTGCTGACAGTGCAGAGCCTGGATTCTGCTTTGGATTCTCTATCTCCTTCTCTCTCTGCACCTCCCCAACTTGCATTCTGTGTCTGTCTGTCTGTCTGTCTGTCTCTCTCTCACAAAAATAAGCATTATAAATTTTTTCTTAAATAAACTGTAGCTGCTTTAAGCTATTAAACTTGGGGTTAGTTTGCTATATAACAAAATGTAAATAGTATATCTGCAAATAAGCTGATTTAATAAATATTTTGTCCAATTTTTAATTGATACCAGTGGAGAATTGGTCCTAGTTACCTAGTTCTCTATCACCAGGAAAGGAAATCACTGGAAAACATTACCATTTTAAAACTTTCACCTTTCAACTTTAAAATATCTTTGAGTGTAAAGTTTTTAAGGTTAAAAAATAAAGTTAGAATAACTACAACTCACAACAAATTATACTACTCTCCATAATTTTTTAAAAGTTTTGTTCCTCATCTTCTTTAAAAAAATTAAATTTGTTTGTTTATTTATTTAGAGACAGGGACAGAGAGAGGGAAAGAGAGAATTCTAAGCAGGACCCTCTCTGTCAGTGCAGAGCCTGATGCGGGGCTTGAACCATGAACCGTGAGATCACTACTGAGCCAAAACCAAGTTACTTATCTCAGGCACCCAAGTGCCCTTAATGTCCATAATTCTTAAACTTGAATGACTATTCATTTCAAATTCTCCCAATCATTAAATAAAATGTCTCGTATACATATTATACGTAAGTACAATCACAAAGAACTAATTGCATAAATTCTGTTTGAGTTTCAAGGTTGCCAAAGTATTGAAAAGTATTTTTTTACCTAACCTTTAAAAATTTTAGGAAGAGGAAAAAAAATCATACAATAAAATAGGGAACCATCAAAGCCCACAATGGTTACATTATATAACAAACAACCTAATGATCCATAGATCACTCAGCCTGAGGAAAAATAAATGATAGAAACACAAAAAGAGAATTTGTAAAAACTAAACAATTTTGATAGTATATTGTCAGAAGTAGGTTAGAAAGAAAACAGATAATTATTGAATCTGAAGACAGCCACAATGAATGGTACAATAGCACAAAATCAATCATAATAAACCAAAAAAAAAAGTTTTTAAATAAAAGAACCGGTGAGAAATTTTCTTCACTTTTTCACAGGGGAATACAATGATAAATGTCCAGAAAAACAGTAATAAGAGCTTTGTTATTTTGAACTGAGAAGTAACCTCATGAAAAAGGATGAAAGAACAATCTACTGGAAAAGAAAATTAAAATAAGCAGTTATAAGGACACAAAAATAATTATATCAAAAGACCAATGCCTTTTGTTTTATGAATGCCTCTTATGAACTACTTTAATACTGCTTGTTCAGTCTGACACTAACAATCCCCAGCTTTAAATAAAAATTAGTGACAAAGAACACTAAGAATTAACAATATAGCTAGCTTGCCCACAGGAAGTAAAATAAACACTTACTTCAACAGCAATTAAAAAAAAATAGCTAGTGTATTTGTAGACTAATTATGCATTAGAATCTCATCACCACTGGATAACCTGTTATTGGTGTAAGATACAGCTAATGCACATTTTCAACACCATATCAAAAACAGTAATTCACGCACTACCCATGTCATTTACAAACTCTAATTTAGGCTGGAGGAACAACTGCTCCTGCTGTAATTAATTCTGGCCAGGGAGTTAATCAGGCATTCATCTTTATTGGTTCACTACATGATTAATATGATCTTGTTTGTTAGGGTGGAAAAAGCTGCATTTCTGAATTGGACAGGTCAGGTTTTCTGGCTCTTTCAAGCTCTAAAACAAACCAATAAAAAAAGGTTTGGTTTGGTTTGGTTTGGTTTTATGGGGACAATACTTCTGAAAAGTATATGAAAGGAAGGGAGACAAATCACAAAAAGGCATTTCTGGTTTCAAGTATAGACTGAGAAGAAAAAACTTAAGTTAGGTATCTTCCACAAATTATATGATAAAAGGAAACTGACATTGGTGTGTAGATAATAATGAATCTATTACATTGCAATATATAAAAACATATCTCTGTTTGTAGAAATAATTAGGGCTAAAATACGGAAGTGAGATGGGAGAAGGGTAAAAGCACTATAATGGATCCTAATAGTTTTTAATGTTTGACAGATGCCAACAAAGTAATGTTGAAAGGGGAATTATTCCATTTATCCTGCTAGCCAACTCACATGGGGGCTTCACTAAGGAATCTTGCTGAATGTATCTATAAGCTTTAAATGAAATCAAAGGAAATTAATTCTCACAGGATGATAATTTTTCTTTGCATTTATTTTCCCCAGCATAACACTTCCCATCAAACACGTTGGAGAAATGTCTTTTGAGGCTGTGATATATTCTCACATCACAGGACAGTTAGTGCATGTAGATAGATAGGAGTTCATAGAGATCATATATTTACTTCACTAATGATCTGTCAACTACTTTCTCTATTGTAATAAATGGCTAACTGGTTGGTTACCTAAGCAACAGACTAAAGATTTTCCAGGAAGGGTGTGACTACCTTGTCTATTTTAAAGAAATCTGGAAGGAAATATATTATTCCAGGTTTAATATAATCCTAATAACAGATCAATTAACAAGTGATTACCTGCTTTACATAGCTCTTAATGCCTCATTAAGTTTTTGAAAAATGCTTGGGGATGGAATACCTTTTTCCATTTGTTACTGTTATAAAAGTAGTCAATTAACTTTTAAATCACTCATTAGAAGTAATTTAATGTTATCATCCTGGGGTTGTATTGAAGTTGCTAGTATTTTTCAATGTATTAATCAAAGTTTACATATAATCCTAGTAATATTTCTATTTATTTCTGATTTATGCTACATCCAAGAAATGCCAAAAATGTACAGGTGAATCATAATGGTCTTAAAATCAATTATTAAAAATTTGATAAACATAAACTATGAATAACAGTTTACAACTCTTGAGGAAAGGAAATTGGTCATGTCCAGTAAAACTTCAAAAGGACCATATGACTAAGGGGGCATTTATAGGTAATCTTAAACAACAGAACTATAATATATATTAGAAATTCAGATTTACAAATACAACTGATAGTTGAAAGGTAAAAAGGGATTGAACAAAATTAAAAAATATTTATACCAGCCTATTGATCCAAAACTATATTATTCCCACTATTTTTCTTCTATTTGAAATTCTCTTTAATAACAGGGACCTTTTATATTTCATCCAGTTTAGTTATGTCTATTGCCTAACAAGATAGAATTTAATTTATCCTATGCTACTCCTTGGTTTAGTTAATATGCCATGCAAAATTCAAATAGTGACACATTGTCCTTATGAAATAAGTTCATATCATGTCAAGCTATGGCTAATGTGTTAAAAAAATAACTTCATCCTGTGAGGAAATTATTTCTCTATCCCTTATATTAAAATATTTGCTATTTACAATGGTAAATGAGCTGCAGTGGTGAATCATTACCAAGAAATCACCTTGCTTCCCATTGAACCTTAGCTCAAATTGATATCATAAGTCCTCCAAGCTATACCAGCCAGGAACACATATCAATTATACCTTAAGACATTAGTTTTATTTTTCTAATCTCTTCAAATGCATTGAACTACTGGACAAGAAAAACAAAGTAGAGTTTGTTTGTTAAATCTATAGGAATAGGGTATACTTTTTGTATAACTACCTTCTAAGAAATGGCAACATAATATGTAAATCTCAAATAAAAATTACTTTTGGTTACAGATGCCGAGGCTCAGCTGAACAATTCCCTTGGATAGCAGTACATTTGCAAGGGATTTAAGTATAAAACCAAGTTTAGAAATGTCTACAAGGTGTTCTTTTGCTTGATATTATGGTATATTGAGACTATTAAAATAATAAAGTCAAATAATTTTTAAAAGCATAAGAAAATTAATATAATTAGCTATATTCTTTTGAATAATTTCCAAAGTATACTTATTTTATACTTGGAATTAGGAAAATGTAAAGAGGTATTTATTTTTAAAAAACTTTTTTTCCATTATATTTGCAGTCAGATTCTACAAATTGACAGAAACAACAATTAAACTACCAATTAAAATAATTTTAAAAAGTGGGTTTTGTTACATTCTGCACAGTGTCTGTTAAATGTTATATTTGAGAGTGGTCAGAAATATATTAAGTATTAACCTGTGAAGAATCTCTTGTTTGCAATAAATGACTCGAAAATAAAAACTTATTTAATAAGCACTTCAATAATGCTATTACATCATTCTAGAGTTAAGGAGCATTGATACAAATTGTTCTGCTGTTATTTGCCAAAACGTGAAATGTATGTTATAGGATAAATTATTTCCTATTTAATCTATTTTCTTTTGTTATACAGAAGGTCACCTTGTACATGTGAGGCTCAGAAGTTGCATCTATCTTGATGGAGACATTAAATGAAAGAGAAATAATCATCATAAAGAGAATTGATAATGGATTTGTAAATATATGGAAGAACAAAAAAGTAACCTAGTTCCATGTTCAAACTCAAAGGAAAAGATGGACCTGTAATAGCAAAATTTCATGGATTCTTTCAATCATGAAATATCCTATTCTCATAAAAGAGGGCACAAAGAATTCCATTATATCGTATGCACATCTTTAACTTTTCCATTTTCAAAGTAGGCTTAGAAAGAACAAAGGAGTTGGAAGTGTTCAATGACATTATGCTAGGGGAAGTACTGTACTTGGGGTTCCATTCTGCCATCTCAAAGGGATTTTTTTTAGCTGTCAGAGTGCTTTTTAGCCTGTAGGTAGTGTATGAGCAGGGAGAATTCTGTTTGTTCTTTTAAAAATAGTCCAAAACATTTCAGTCTTTGTGAAAATTTCTTGAAGCTTAAATAGGAAATAAATTCAAAGTCAAATTTCCTATTAAGCCAACCATGTTACTTGTTTCTTATTCCACTGAGAACAGTATATCATAGTTCTACTGAGACTAAAATAAGCTCAATATAAAAATGGGAATAAACTATAGAAAAGTCTTTGATTTTACCTGAAAGTCAAACAGATCTTGAAGTTATACAAGGACACTTCTAGTTTGTTCTTTTATTTTTAAGGTTAAAAAAAATGTTACAGTGGCATGCTTTAGTGGTCATGTCTTATTTAAAATCACCCAATAAGAAAAAAAATTAACAAGTACATATACATAGTTGTCTGGTACACATGTGTGCAGGTGTATGAATTTGGAGACCTATGGAAAATATAGACAAAAAATCCATGCTTTTCATTTATAAAGCATTTCATTGAAATATCATTTTTTAATTGTTGTAAAAAATGGATGAAGAAATAGAGTTGAAGTCAACTCCACTGATTCAACAAGTAACATAAATGCTATTTTGACATTTATAATGTATCAAAGACTCAATTTTAATGTTTAGTGCAGTTTAATACATAAAGTATGGTATGTGATACTGAATTTTTAGACTTTTGAGGGAACCTCACCCAATACTATAAATATATTTAATAAAACTAAAAGATTAATTTGATATAGATTCAATGTATAATTTCTGGTCATGCCATAGTTTACTCTACTAATTTCATCCTAGTAACTACTCAACAGTGATAACATTAAGGTTTACATCATCTACTTCTGAATAGCATTGGATATCTTCTGCAAAAGGGAAGCAATTAATGTATTTTCCATAAGCTATCTGACACAATAAGGAAATTTTGGGACAAGGACTTTTTCAATTCCTGGATGAAGGCCATTGTATTTATCTCCAAGAAAAGAGTATTAGCATATAATGATGAGATTGAAAGAACCCACTGAAACATCAACTTTTAGATAAAAGAAAGTGAACATTATCTAATTATTAGCTTATTCTTTTATTGTATGTTTTATCTTAGAAAAGTGGTATTAGAATCAATGGTATTATTTATGCTTCATTATAGTTGTGTTGATTTCATATACTTTTTCATTTTCTCTCTACCCTTTCTCTCCCTCTGCCTCCCCCCGACCATGTGCACATGCACACATTGACAGCAGGAGTCAGTATTTTGTTTTGATATTTTCCCAAGAACAAAGTTTGTCTCTTTTTCTATTTAAATATTTAAAATAATTTAAATTTTTTTATTATTTCCCTTCACCACTTTTTAATCACATAGTATTTAAAACATGTATAAAACACTCAAAAGAATATTTGTAATATAGGCAATATATGAAGCATATTAACAAAATGAACATCTGTCAATCACCACCCAACACAAGAATGAGAACATTACCATGAACTTCTATTACCTTTGCATTCCTTCCCTATACCCTGATCTTCCCACCCTACACAGAAGTCAACTGCTCATCTTTCCAAGACAATTTCAAACTGATTTGCAAAGCTGTTAAGCCAGTTTGCACTTACAAAGAAAATGAAAGAGTTCTTCTTTATCCACTTCTATTTTAGCACTTGCTATTTACAGATGTTTACATTTTTCCAATATATTAGTTAGACTAAAGACATCTAACTGTGGTATTGATTTTCATTTTCCTAATGACTAATGAGATCAAGTATATTTCTCTTGGCCATATGTCTTTCAAGTTCTCTCAAGTATATGTTGTATTAGTTATCTGTTGCTGTTTAACAACTTACCACAAACTCAGAAGTTTAAAATAAAAACAATGTTATGTCAGAATTTCCATGAATCAGGACTCCAGGCATAGCTTAGCTGAGTCCTTTGCTTAGAGTTTCACAAGGCTATAATCAAAGTGATACCCACGCTTCATTTTCACCTGGGACACAAAAAAATTGGGAAGTACTTCATTTCCAAGGTCATGCAGGCTGTTGGCAAACTTTGTTTTGTTTGACTGTAGGACTGAGGGCCTGAGCTTCTTGACAACTCTGCTGGAAGACACCCTCAATTTCTAGAAGTTACTCCCAGCTTCTAAACACTGCCAACAGTTTTCCCATAAGGACTTTCTCAAAGTGGTAGCTAACTGTATTAAGTATGCAGAAGGAGTCTTTAGTGCAAGTCTGCTAGAAAACCAGTTTTATGTAATGTAACATAATCCTGGGAGTGACATTCCATCACCTTTGCCAAATTCTATTGGTTAAAACCAAGTCACTGACCCCACCTACCAGCTACACTAATGCTTTAAAATCAGGAGGCAGGAAGCTGTGGGGAGCTACTCTAGCACCTGGCTACCACACCTTTTATGTCATTAGTCTACTATTCTATTAGATACTTTCTTCTACACAATTGATATGCTTTTATACTCAGTTACTTATGTTGCATACATTTTCTATTATGCAACTTGTGTTTTCATTTCTTTATAATGAGAAACATTCTTAATTTCATTGGAATCAAATTCACAAATTATGTATCTATGGCTATTACTCCATAACTTATTTAAGAAGGAAGTTTCACTAAAACTTTTAGGTTTTCACTTCAATTTTAATTGAGTTGATATGTTCTGGGCTCTATAATCTATTTTATTGGTCAATATATTTGTCCATTGGACCTAATGCTTAGTTTTTTTTAAATATTTATTTGAGAGAGAGAAACAGAGTGTGAATGGGGGAGGAGCAGAGAAAGAGGGAGACCCAGAATCAGAAGCAGACTCCAGGCTCTGAGCTGTCAGCACAGAGCCCAATACAGAGCTTGAACTCATAGACCACAAGATCATAATCTGAGCTGAAGTTGGATGCTTAACCAACTGAGCCACCCAGGCACCCCTACTAATGCTTCGTTCTATGTGCAGTCTTGATATCAGATAAAGCAAAAACTCTCCCTTGTTATTTTTCTTAAAAATTTATAACATTTTAATTAGGTTTCATCAATTCCAGGAGTTAAATCGGGAAGATACAAAATGTTGTTATTGAGTCTTTTTTTCATGAACACTAGATATCACTTGTTATTAATTTCCTCTTTACCATCTTTTAGTATTATTTTATACTTTTTATTTGGTCCTGGATATTTTTTTAGTTTCTTTCCCAAGATAACTCATAGTTTTGTAACTATTATAAATTATGGTTTTTGTTTAATTATATTTCCTAATTTTTGTTTGTTTCTTTTGATTATTGCTGGAGAGTAGAAATATAATAATATATTTGTATGTACTGATATAGTGATATCTTAGCCAACCATTTGGCTAAACTCCCTTATTGTGTCTAATAATTTGTAAATTATTTTATTTTGTAAATTATTTTGGCTTCTCTACATAGAGTCATATCATTTCTAAGTAATAACACTCTGGTTTGTTCTTTCCAATCCTTAAGCTATTGATTTATTTTTTTAATCTTATTGTAACATCTAGTATACTGTTAGATAATAATGTAGATACTTGGAACCTTGTTTTCCTGACTTGTCAGGAAATAACACCAGCAATTCTTCCATTTTTTTCCCTTTTCCTTCTTGGTGAGATAGAAAAAGGTATATGTCCCCTCAAGTGGGTGAAGGGTGAAGGAGTTGTCCCAGTAGCCCAAAGTGGACTGCCGGAGTTCTAGCATAGTGAGAAGAAGGTCCACACTAGATAAGCCTGGCATTCAGTTTCAGAACCCAATAAGGGTGGGTAGAGCACATTCAGAGGATTTTGAAACCCATGTGCAGGTGAAGAA
Organism: Suricata suricatta; assembly: GCF_006229205.1. Taxonomy (NCBI): domain Eukaryota; kingdom Metazoa; phylum Chordata; class Mammalia; order Carnivora; family Herpestidae; genus Suricata; species Suricata suricatta. The sequence continues at coordinate 35,617,528 of NC_043704.1, read as the reverse complement.
GCTATTCATACAGAATAACCAGGTATGAGGTACAACCTAAGTAGGGTGAGAAGAGCATCCATATGTGAGAGGATCAAAGTGCTGACTTTTGGGATCCTTTTAGAGTCCTCCTCTGCAATAAATAGGGCTAACTTATATTATCAATAGAATATTGTAGAAGTGATGAAGTATAACATCTGAGGCTGGATCATAAAAGGCATTAAAGCTTATTATTTTGAATATATTGCTCCAGGGCAAGCCACCATCAATACTGTGAGGATACATTAACCAGCCTATGGAGAAACCAAGGCTTCTCATCAACAGCCAACAGAGAACTAACACTACTTGCCAACAGTCATGAGAGTGAGCCATCTTGACACTGAATACTTCAGGTCCATTCAAGCCTTCAGAAGACTATAAACCCAGGCAACATCTTGACTATAACTTCTTGATCCAGAACCACCCAACGAAACTACCTCTGAATTCCTTATCCACAGAAACACTGAGCTCATAAATGTTTGTTGTTTTAAGGTGCTAAAAGATAGGGTAATTTGTTATATACCTTTCAAGTAGGTTAATATAAAAGGAAAATGATAATATAAAAAACATAAATATCAATCACCGTCATTCAATAAAATCCAAGTTTACACAACGACAGCATTTTTGTCTATCACACTGCCTACTGGAATATGTGAAGGTGTAAATAAACAGGTTGTTGCATTCTTTGATGATGGGAATATAAACCATAAAACCCTCTGAAAGCAAAGCCTTAATGCATGTATCCTGACTTCTCGGTTAACTGGGAGTTTGAGTTCATGTGTTAAATTATCTTCCCTTTGCCACCAAAAATGCCAATTAGAAATGGGGGGGAGGCACGATATCCTAACTAACTTCAGTGTGCTGTGACAAAAATGGAAAATAAAATGTTCAGAACAGCAGAAGATCCCTTTCAGAGAAGCATATACAACTAATGTTCTTTCTTGCCTCCCTCAGGCAAGTAGACATTTAGTGCAGCCAATTAGACTCCAGCAAATCTTAACTTTCCCTTCTCTTTTCATCATGGACACATTTGAAAGAGGATCCACACAGTCTTGCAGCCAACTTGTGTTAGCTTCATTGCTATCTTATTAAAAATGAGCAAACAGGTAGACACTGATAGGTTAACAATGCCAATCTGAGAATGAAAACAAATGCTTCCCTGTTAAACATTTTTGTTTGACTTCAAGAAACAGAGCAAAACTTTAGAAGTCCATAACATATTCTCAGGGACTTTAGAGGCTTTAGCATCTTTTAGAAATCAAGAAATGAAATTAAAACTACCATGCCTTAGCCATTCAAATTGTTAAATAATTTAACTGGCTAGCATCTTGGGTTAGGACAAGAGAAATAGAAACTCGTAGGCAATGTTAATTGGAGAATAAATTGGTATGTTCTTTCTGAAAGGAAATTTAAAATATATCGTAAAACCTTTCTATAGAGAACAAATTGATAGTTGCTAGAGGAGAGGTGGATAGGAGACGGGTTAGATAATTGATGAGGATTAAAGAGTGCACTTGTTATGGTGGGCTATGGGTATTGTATGGAAGCGTCGGATCACTATATTATAACCTTAAACTAATGCTACACTGTATTAACTAACTGGAATTTAAATGAAAACAAAATTTTTTTAATTAAAAATATTTCAAATAATCAAATGTTTTGATCTAGTAATTGCATTCTTAGAAATTTATCATTAGAAATTAATCAGTGAGACACACTAAAATATTTCTAGAAGGCACCCATTGTAGATTAATTAAAATAGAAAAATTATCTAAAATGTCATCCATTAAAAATAATACATAAATTATAATATTTGTATGTGATACATTTTTTATTTGACAATAACATAAAAATAGCTCATAATCCCCATTTCAATTTGGAAGAAAACAATAATTCAAATCAAGATGGACAATAAGCGTTATTTGCTATTCAGATTATTACTGTTCAATATATTGTTTCAATTGAGTTAAAGATTCACTTTCTCCTCATTCTCTATTTTTCTCTTACAGAATGGTCTAAATTCCCAGGGGGCTTTCTTGTTGTCCCTGATTCAGTAGCTAATCATATGTTTTACACACCATCCTTTGTCTTACTTACTTGCCTGGCCTGATCTTTGGTGTGCCTGGTATCCATTCCATCCATTGCATCTACTACTTCTGTCCTTGGTTCCATCATGATCTCTGGCCTTAAAACTCTTGTTCTCTGAGTCTGTTCTCTACTGATTGGGTAAACTTCTTTGCATTTTCTAATTCCTTTCTAACCTGAGACTCAGGGAGCCTCAGTCACCTCTACCACGGTGAATATTCAAGATTTTCTAGACCCCTGTATTGCCACACCTCAGACTGTACTTAGGTACTGGGTCATATGTGAAAATAATCATGACCCTGCAGTCTCCACAATTCTACTCTGGAAAGCTTTCTTCTTAGGGACTGATCACCTTAACATCCAGAATTTTAATGTTAGAAGGGGGCAGTAACAACACTGTTTGCTCTATTGTCATGCTCTCTGATATCCCAACCACTGTGAGTTAGTTGTACTTACATGATTTTGGAAGCGAAAGAACTCTTAAGCAAATACTCTATAGTTTATGTTATAAACTTTCATTTGAAGTCTTCCAGGCTCTGGCTTCTTAGAAACTAGGAATCTAATCCTGTCTCATCAAAGCCTGGTAGTTGCAAATAAAAGCTTTGTTCACAAGATTGTAATACATTTCAAAATCCCATTTTGCACTTCAGTTAACACAGTATTTTTAGACTGTAATATAACCTCACATGTAGGGCACAGTGTATTTAAAGGAACTCTGATGTCTGAATGGTGGTATGGGATAATGTGATAATGAAGGATAAGGAAAAGCAATCAATCTTTTATTATTTCATTCATGCAAACACACACAGAAACAAGAATGAAAGAAAATAGGTTAAAACATTTAAGTAGTTCTCTGTGTCTGTATTCTATTTTCCTTTTTTGGTTTTCTATAGTGATATTTCTGTAATGAATACATTGCTTGTATGATCTTTTAAATTATTATCAAAGATATTAATTGATTTGGGGTTTGGGGAGGTTGGGAGTTATTTTTTGTATAAGAGTTTTGGAAAATATTTTATCCTTATTCTTACTGTTATTATTGTTAATACGTTAGGATCTCTAGTTCCTTTTTCAAGACCATTTCTCAGACTTTCCCTCACCATTTAATCTATCTTCTTCTGGATTAGGAATAAAGTTTTCTAAGTTTCCTCTGCAGCATCACAGGATTTAATATATACTCAATGATTCATTGTCAAACAAAATAAGTCATAAGACCTATAGTAGCTGGTTACTTTTGGACCTTTATCCTACCTGATATACTCTTATTAAGAATCTAGTTTCCAGTCAAGATATCCCCCGTTCAGCCCTCTCCTTTATTTTGTTTGTTGTCCCACTTTTTAAGAATCACAAGAAATGTGCAACATTCCTGTGATTTTATCATTTGAAGGTTATGCAACAAAGACCCACCCATAAAAAGATACAGGCTGTTAAAATCCCTACTCCCTAGTTCAACAGAGGAAAGACATAAAAACATTCAGTAAGAAATTCAATACCTCTTTCTTTGAAGTATGTTTTTGTTTCTCTCAAAATCCTCTATTTCCCGGGTCCCTAGAGTCTCTTGGACAATACCCAAGAGAAAATTTTTAAGTACCCAGTGTGTTTCTTATTTGTTGACTGCTGCTGGAATTTTCTTCTTTAAATTCAATGTGGCTAAGAACAACTTTCTTCAAGGCAACAGGGAATTTGCTTTATTTGAAGGGAGAATATCAAATTTTAGTGTATGATTTCAATGGAAAAAAACTAAAGTAAGGAAACTAATACATGCTGAAAATAGGATACTTAGATCTGCTACATACATTGCAAAAGAATGAGGTTTCTTTCTACAGAGATTGAGGTTGGCTACCTTATCTCTTTCTCTCTAAAATAATGCAGTTTGAGTAAATCATTTAAATAAACTAAAATGTTTTCAAATTACTGGGTGAAACTTCTACTGCAAATTTTTAAGTGAGACATAGTAAGTGGGGTGTTATGTAAACATTTGTCCCTCTGCCACACTACGCAATATATCTTGTTTGCCAAAGAATCTTTTTGAATATAATTCTTTATTTCTATTTCCTTAAAAAATGTTATTGTTAAGGAAGGCTTGGTAAATGAATGGAAAAGGATTTTTAGAGATGTCAATGTTGTTTTTTGGATAAAGTTATCCCAATACTCTCATTAAAATTTAGTGAAAGCCAGAACCAGAGAAAGGTTCATTGTGCAAAAGTGGATCTCTGAAAACTGCCAAGATTGCTTATGATACACAGATTCTTCTTCTTCTCCTTCTTCTTTTTTTAAAATGAGCAGTGAAGTTTATTCCTCCCATTCCATGTTTTGTGGCTGAGTCACATTTTTTATTTACAAGACACCTGCCTTCCCTGTCACACATCTCTGAAGCAAAAATCAGGTAATAAGGAAAGTCCAATTTAAATTCAATCAACACACAAGCCATTTGATGCAGTGGATTCCATTTCAGCCACTGTCTTTACCACACTGGAGACATAGGCAGAAAGACAAACAAGAAACAAACAAAAAAATAAAACTTCCTCTCAAGAGCTGATCATGTAGACAAAATGGCTAAAATTCAACTTAAGTCTTCCCAGATGTAGGATTATTGGCAGTAATCCTAGTACTGGTCTCAGTGATTGACTTTAACCCTACGGAGACTCTTCTGTGTTCTCAAGAGTGCCATGAGCTCCAAACTTGAGACAACAAAATGCTTTACAGAAAAGAATTTTACACAATTGCAAATACATAAAATCTCTGCATGGCTCTTAAAAATTAAAGTGTGCTATGAGCTTTCCATTTCTATTTTATATAGAAATCTCTGGAGTGAAGAGGGCAGGAAAGGGAACAAATCAAACAGCCATTTTCCAAAGGGGACAATGCTGGTTGCTGTTTAGGTGTATGATTGTTTCTAAAATCAGAGTTGATTTCTTAAGTTTGTCATTCTTCCAACTCTGAGCCTAACTCAAATGTCTGACATAGTAGTCACAATCTACATTGGCTTTTTAAAGAACATACAGATTTGGAGATCTACTGTTCACACATAAACCAACATTCTATATTCTCCTTAAAAATCAGAAGGCCAGGTAGATTTACTAAGAGAGTATCTGAATAGGGAAATTCCACAAAGTGAGTAGAAATGAAAACTCATTATGTTCCCTTTTTGCAGGTGGAAGATTTTAATTACTATGGAAACGCTCTGTTGCATTGCTCAGAGAGGATCCTGAGAAGAACTTCATCCCAGCCTCTACCTTCAATCCTAACCAATCTCTGCACCTGCCTCTCTGTTCCCAAATACTTCTGAAATGAGCTCCAAGAGCAGCTCAATAGAGTGACAACTTGTGATTAAAAAAAAAAAAGCCTTTTTAGGGATCCAGCTGGGTTATAACTGAAATTTAAAGGGATTTCAAATCAAATACTGAGACACTTCACCATCTTTTTTTTTTTTTTTTTCTAATTCTCAATGTCAATCTAGAAACTTACTGAGTTGGAGTAACTAAAAAAGAAAATAAATTTCACCTGGTTATGTTCAGCGAGGGAGGGTGTTGGGGTAAATGTCTTAACTAGTTTTGTACAAAGAGCAGAAGATATAATTTTCCCTCTATCTACATATTAGCAAAATAATTTTATAAGATATATTAATTAATAATTCTTAAGATCTGAAAATTCTCATTTGTCATATAATTTTATAAATTTTAATAAAATTAGTCTTTTAATATATATAATCCAGTAATGAATTAGTTTATATTACATTAGAAAAGTAGTTGAATGCTCAAATCATAAAAAACATCTACAATAAAATGATGGCTTGTAATCAAAGATCTAAGAGAAGAGTCAGTATTTTGGTGTAGAGTCAGCATTTGGCCACCCACAATAAAATTATTCCCAATAGTCCATTTTCCCCCATATTTTTAAAAACAGTACTATAAGGGTAAATGTAGGAAGAATACAAGAATGACTTTAAGAACACAAAACTGTTGAAGAATAGTGAAAAGAGCACAAGTAATTTTATCCAAATGTTATATTGTAAACAGCAGAAGAAACAATTAAGCCAACAGATCCCCTTTCTCTTTTTCTCATAAATTTGTAGTTTACGTAACTAAGGAAGAAAAATGAGGATGAGGTGGAACGGAGTTTTACTTAACACTCAACAATAACGGTTTACATAATACTGTCTTACACTTGTGTGATGAAAACTTTAAACAATTCTTCTTTATATAATTGGCATTGTATATGTATTAGTATTTTATATACATGTATATGTAATATATATATATATATGTAAAGTATTTTACATTATACTTTTAAACACAATACCATGACAGAAATCAGCTACACATTCTTAGAGAATGGTCAGAGACTTGTGCTAGAGAAAAGAGATCAATTTGTTCTCATCTAATAGATTAGACAAAGAGAGAGATAATGAAGGACTAGACTCTGGGGGCGGAAAACTGAGAGTTTTCATCTTAACTAGTCATTTTTTAAGCAGTTTCTTTCTTGGGAAAACTGAACAAGGGAGAATAGAAGTGTTAATATTCAGTTACAAGCTATAGATGTCCTGTTCAAAACTTTAAAAAGGGATGGACAACGATGTTTAAATTTAATTCATAACTCTTTATTTTCCCAGAGATGCTGACATTTTGAACTGTGGTTTTGACAACCACAGAACTTTTAAGGGATGAAGGCAACCCCCAGATTCAGTAAGGGTGTATTATATAGGCCCTGTCCACTACTGGCAGGCACACCGATATTTTCTGACATATCATATGTGTACAAATCCAACTTCTGGTTATCATACTTTGAACATTAAACATTTCAACTCTAAGCCTTCTCTTCACTAAACTAAAATGGTCCTTGTGTTTTATCTAGTGCTATTTCCCCAAACTTTCACGTTGCAGGTCAGTAATGAAATTTTGAATGAACAGTAAAATTAGTACTCAGTATATTGGAGGATTAGAATAAGCAGTGCTGCTTATCAACACTTGATCAGCTTGTTTAATGCATGGTAATTTTTAAAAATATTTTGACATCTATTAGGATAATGACATCAATGAAGAAACCAGTCCAATCACCCATAAACAACCAGGCTCCCGCACCAGTGTATGGGTGCTAAATATGAACCTTATGTCGAATACTAAATATATACATACATACACACCTAATTATTTATACACACATGCATATATTCACACATATCTTAATAAATTGTACAATGATTTTTACAGCACCATTTAACTGTGACCGTTCATATCTGTGTGATGCATTACTACAAATGAGAAGCCAATCAAGAAGGATCATTAAATGATGTAAGTACCCATTAACACCCTTCTAAAATTTTGAGTAATTCCTTTATTTTTAAAACATTGTGTTATGTACACTAGGATTCTTGTTTCATTCTTAAGATGACTTTTTACATATTTTGCAAATGACTAGTTGAATTGAAACCATGCTATGCAGATCTTTAAACATTTGGAAGGTATTTTCAACCACATTTTATTGCAGGTATAAGAAATTAAATTTATGTGAGCATACCAATATTATCATGTATATGTTTTCCTTTGAAAATTAACTCAAAGCCATAATTCATTCCTTGAGATTTCATGAGAAATACACATTATATATCTTGATGCTCCACCAATTATAAAACATTTATTACTGATTAGGAACATATAAAGAATGTTTTTATACAATAATTAATCACAGTCTAGAAATTTGAGTTTTAAAGATAAAATTGATAAACTCACTAGGAAGCCCCTTCTGATTGGTCTATTGGTGACATATTGCAGGCTACCCAAATTTTTTTCTTCAAAATTATATGCTGCACAAGGCAGTTTTACCACTAGGTATTCTTTGCTGAAGCACCATTCATGCTTTAGAATAACAGCTTCATCCCATGCATATGATCTCTGCAAGAGCCGTAATTGCTTGGAGGAAGGTTTTGCTTCTTTAAAAAGTGGGATTACCTTGGCCAGTTTGTAATTGATTAAAACTGGGCTCTAATTGAGTTAATTTGTTTCAGTTTTCTATTTAAGATAATTGAGGTATGGCCCTGTAAGCAGTTGGCCATATCATCTACGTCATATTATAAATGGAATGGAGCTCATGTCACAGTTGCTTTTGGATAATTTGTGCAATTGTCTGTGAAGTGCTGCTGGACGATTTTTGTGAGTGACTGTTTTTGTCTTTTCACTCAAAAGAGCTTCATAATGGGCTATTAAGCTTGTTTTCTGGAGATACACGTCAATAATTTAAACAGCAGTTTAGTCAAAACTGGCCCATCACTTGTTTTTAGCAATACATGGTTCTAGAAATTTAACTTTTAAAAATAAATTCACAGGATGAGAGCAACAAATCATAGAAAAGTCCATCCATAATCTCTGTCCCAGCAAAACTGAAGCACGCTTAGTGATAGGGGAATGGGGAGACTGAAAAAGGACAGCTAACAAAAGATAGAGTGAAAGGTATAGCACACACAGGTAGAAAAAAAAACCCTACTCTTTGACAAAAAAAAGTTTTTAAAGGTCCTTCAAATTTGATATAATTGGGCTTTCACCATGTTCTGATCTTCACCGCTGATATTCTAAAATCTCACATTTTTCTTATCCCCTACTGAGAACTGCCCTGTCCTGTTTTTAGTTGCAGGTGATTTTGTGTGGAGGCCATGAAACCTCTTAAAATAGCTTTTTATTATTTATGATCCACAGATAAGTATCGGAGGCATTGTTCTGTTCAGTGTGGCACGTTGACACCTCACATAAGGACGCCTCAGATTTCTCTGAGATTATCAATGCTCTCCAAAGAGTTGTCTTCAAATCACTCTGGGGGCGTCCTGAGTAAATATTTCACTATCGACCTAACTGTGTTTAAAGAGATTGCTATTATTGCACAGAGTAGTCAGCTGCCTTAAAGTTTGAATTCTCCCCCAAATAATTAGGTGCCCTTGATCGCCTTTGACCAGCTCTATTTTTTTAGGAATTGTCTTCAGGCCATAAGTGAACAAATAAACTTTTTTAAAACAGGCATATGGGTGGATTGTCTTCTTTTTCATTATGGCCATTTCTGTTTTGACAGAATGAGCATTTCCGAAGTTAACTGGTAGCCTTGGCAAGCTGGGTCAGGGTTCTGATCTCGAGAGGTACCTCCCCAAGGGTTCCGTCGGACAGATTTTCTGAGTTACCTACAGAGGCGCAGAAGCCACCGAACAGACTTGTCAGAGGTCCGCAATACCACGGGGACTCGTGGACCCCAGCTTCATCCCACCACAAGCACCACAGTGCAAATTTGAACGCTCTAGAAGATGCGGTGGTTTCAGTTCACAGAGGTTTAAGACAAGCTTTGTTTTTACTACCCATGAAATTTTTAATGTGAATTTGAGGTTCAAATAAATTTAAAACCTCAAAAGAAAATTTGGCAGCCACATGTATGATTAGAAAAATGTCTACTGCCTTTAATACTTTAGCCTTGAACATGCACAGCAGATATATTATGTGGCTATTTAATTATTTCAAGACTATCAATGCATTTTAATTATAGCAGTGATACTCCCAAAAATAATTTTTTTGGAGTCTCATCTACTCAAAAATTGCAGCCCCCACAACCTGAGTTGATTATCAAAAGAGGACTTCCTTTTTTAAGGAGTAAAACTATTTCCCTCTTTCCACTTCATGTAAAGCAAAGGTCATTTTTGAGGGAGGAGGGAATAAAACTAAAATTTTTGCTACTTTTCTTTTAAAATGTTATTTTGCTTTAGGTGATAACTCAGTAAACAGGCACTGGAGTCTCTTAACATAACTGTCGACATGATCATTTGAAGAAATTACACTAGTTAAATGTCATGTCAGGAAATGTGGAAGAGATTCAGATGAAAACTAGCCGGTAAATAACCTTGCATACTCTCAAAGGAAGCAATTACCACCCAGAATACACTATCAGTGACTACTGGGGTGAACACAGTCTTGATCAGTGTGTGTCGACAGGCTCTGACTCATTACAGACTCGCCTTCCCGAGAAAGTGATCACAAGAGTCTGTGGTGAATCGCTTGTGCTCCAAAACTATTTGGGTTTCTTATGCAGATAGTTGCCCGGCATGTGACCCTAAAACAAATTGCCTCTTCTTCCAGAAGGGAAACTGCCCTGAAATAGATTGCCCATGTATTCACCCCCTCTCTAAACTGCTGTGCACCAGTTGAAAATTCTAGGGCACGATTTTTCCTGGAGCTGTCCTCTATCTTAATTTTAGCTGTCCGGAAAAAGACAGGGCATCCAAGGTCTCCCAGCCCTTCCGCCGCAGTCCCACAGAAACTGCTGTCATTGTGTTACTTTCTGCTGGCCAGGCAGGTATGAGGCTTCCGCTGAGGCGGATGTTAAAACAGCCACATGGGTCAGCAGGCAGATGGAGAAAAGGACTGGGGATAGCGAAACAGAGCATGCTTTTTAAAAAAGACAGCACACCGTGGGGTCACACATGTGGTGCTGGGTGATCTGACACTGCAATACTGACAGTTGTTGGATAGAATGTAAAAGCTGGACGTTTTTCTAAAATCATTTTGTCTAGTTCAGTGCTTCTAGATTATTTTATAGGGTACTCTGACATATTATTTCAACATCTTCGCTGAAACTTCCTCGGGAGACGTGACAAAGATAGAGAAATTTTCTAATAAGCCAATCAATCCCATTTTTATCAGAATAATTTATCAGAATTGTGAGTTCCATGCTGAATCATTTAAATGAAACAAACAAAAATCAAGAAATCAGGAAGAAAAATAGGAAGAGAAAAAGTTGAAAATACAAGGAAATTATAGGATAAATAGTCTCATATTCCTCTTGCTAAATGTGATCCTTCAGCTCTAAGGAAACAGTAATCCACAGACACTCTGGAAAGTACACTCTCCTTGGCAATGGCTAGATTTGTGATTAGACCACCAGCCCTTCAGTACAGCTTCATATAGGCAATTTTCCAGCAGCAGAATTAGAAATCCAATTTCCAGTACCCAGCCCCTGTCCAGACTCTAGGGCTTCTATCTGAAAGATAGCATGCTTCTAGGGACACAGCTATATAACCTCAATGGAAGTAATTATTTGTGAGGAAGACCCAACCTTCATACCGAGAGGTTTTTCCAACAGGTGGGTTCAATTGTATTGAGACTCATGGTCTCTGGGGCTGCTTTTATGTAGAGGTGAAAGAGCAATCAACCAGCATCAAGAGTCTAAAGCCCAAAAGAGCCAATATCGACAGTGACTCAGATTTCCACATTTTCCCCACTTCAGAGAAAGACATTGAAATGAAGGCGACCACAGTGAAAATCCCCAGAACGTGACACTTACTGCATTTTATATATGAATAGCACCACTGAGAATTATACAGAGCATAACTTACGAGGCCAATATTTGAATCCACTTGAAGGCATTTAAGAAGCAAAATATTTTTCAAAGGAAGATAATGTATTATGTCATTTTTACCCATCAACTCCTTTTTCCCTGTATTAGTTTGGGCTCAACCAGAGAAACAGAACCAACAAGAGCTCTATATTGAGAGATTTGTTCAAGAAATTGGCTTACCGGATTGTGGCGGCTGGCTAGGCAAGTTGAAATCCAGAGACGAGCCGTCAGGAAGGACGGGCTGGGAACTCTCAGGCATGAACAGAAGCTGTTGCTTATGGGTAGATTCTTCAGTTCTTCCTTTAAGACCTTTCACCTGATTGAATCAGGCCTACCCAGACTGTGAGACTCTCCATTATTTAAAGTCAACTAGCCGTAGGTTTCAATCACAAAATCCACAAAATACTTTTACAGTGATATCTTTATTAATATTGGATTAAATAACTACAGACTAGACTGTAGTCTGGTCAAGTTGACACATAAAACTGACTCTCAGAGTCTTCCAAAAAAAATGTTGATCTGGTTTTGGCGTGTTAACAATAAAGAAAAATCTAGCCAGCAGGAGGAAAGGTTCAGTCACTCTGTGCTAGTTACTTCTGTGTCAACCTGACTGGCTCACGGGTTATCCAGATATTTGGTAAAACATTATTTCTACGTATGTCTGTGAGAGTGTTTCTGGAAGATATTAGCATTTAAATTGGTTAAGTAAAGCACATCTGTGTGGGTCGGCATCATCCAATCCATGGAGGTACTAAACAACAAAATCAGAGGAAAGTTGAAATCACTGTGTGCCTGATGGTTGAGCTGAGACCCCAGTCTCCCCTGACCTCAGACTCCTGGTTCTCAGTCCCTGGTCAACGTAACTGCACCATCCACTTTCCCAGTTCTCTCTCTTCCTTGTAAATCATGGGTCTTCTCAGCTTTCATAATTCTATGGGCCTACATCTTATCATAAATATCTTTCCAAAAAAGGAAGTGGATAGATAAATGAATGCTAAAACTTGGATTGTGAGTAACGTGTTCTGTCAGTATTCCTCAAGACAAGCAAACATTTCTAATAAATTTTAACTTGATAAATGAGCCATGTCTTTCAATATGAGTAGTACGTGATGCTGAATGTCACATGATCACAACTGAAGCAAAATTTCTTCTCTCTCTGTCTCACTGTGGGGTTGTGGGTGACCATCATCCATGCTCAGATGCTCAGTCTCAGGCTGCAGTGTTTGGCAGAAATCAATGATTTTTCAGAATGTTGGAAGGTGCTTACGACTGGCACTAGTGTATTTTTGTCACTACAAAGCATCTATGGGGGCACCCGGGTGCCTCAGTCAATTAAGCAGCTAATTGCAGCTCAGGTCAAGATCTCACAATTTATCAGTTTGAGCCCTGCATCGGGTTCTGTGCTGTCAGCACAGAGCTTTCTTCAGATCCTCTACCTCCTTCTCTGCCCCTCCCCAGCAGGTCATTCTCTCTCTCTCCCTCAATCTCTCTAAAAATAAATAAATAAACTTTTTAAAAAAGCACCTAGGGACAATCATTTGCTTTTCCATACAACAGTAAGCCTAGGAATGCTTTGCTTCATTCTAGGTCAGGCTGCCTGCAGACAGAGACCCTTCCTTCTGCTGCCTTATTGACAGTTATAGTAAATACAGTAGATGACAAGAGTTTGTTAATACTGTACTGTAGTCAACATCCATTAGTGATGCGAAAGTCATCCTACACAATAACCCTCCTCTCTCTTATCTCCCACACACCAGCCATAGAGGTCTGCAAAGGCAAGTGCAGGCTATTTTGTTTATCTTTCTTTATATCTTGTACTTTCTTTATTATTTTGTATTATATTACAGTATTATAATCATTTTATACGAATATTTTTGGGTTGTGGAGTGAATGATCTGAGTTTCCATTATTTTTTTATGGAGAAATTTGCTCTGATATACAAGTGCTTCGGATTAGAAGCATGTTTCCAGAATGAATTATGCCTGCAAACTACTGTATTTCTCTATCAGTCTATATCTCTTATTGGTTCTGTTTCTCTGCAGAAGTCTAACTAATACACACAACATCGTGTGTGAGCTCAGTCTCTACCCAGAAAGAGGAAATAGACATAAAGAATAATAAATGAGGTTGTAGCCAGAAGAAGAAAAGATTCAAAACTTTAAATGGATTTATCACTGTATTTGAAGAGTAAAACAAAGTTTTAATATATTGGTGTTTTTGTTCCCCATGATTTTCATTTCTTTTAATTCCCTCTTATGCCATAGCCCTCCCCTCATTCAGACTAAACCCAGAGACGTCGATTGCCTCCAGGAAAGGTTGCAAAATCACAGGCATGTCATCAGAAGCCAAGGCATAAACAAGGAATTTAGGAAAAAAAATATCTGTCTGGGAGAGTTCCCCCCCATCTACTTCCCACACTCCAAAATTAGTTAATATGTGCTTTAAGAATAAGGAAAAGGGCACAAGACGGAGAGAGAAAGGAGTGAAACAGAAAGGACCTTTCAGGATAATCGCTAATACTCTAAACCCACTCCACTGAGTTGTAAGGCAAGGAGGCAAGGAATGATAAGCAGTTCAGAGGATCTGAAATAGAAAGACCTGCATTTCCCACTTCACCAGATCTGTCCACAGATCTGTGGAAGATGAAATAGAATTTCTGTGCATTTTACATGGGAAGGATCAGAGGAAACAACGGGACCACTTCATAACATGATTTAAAGGAGCATAGCATTCTCAATGAAGAGGGGATTTCAATGGTTAGATAAATTAATGATGCTTGTGAGGAATGATTTTGCCTTGGGAAGTGCTCTGACATTAGTTGCTTTGGAACAAACCTAACCTCAAAATTAGTTTGACTGATGTCTTTGCTACCAACAGTTCCCATTTATAGCTGATGTCTTCACCATCTCATTCTATAACTTAATAAATGTGTTCAGCCTACAATTCCCTGATCACCTCAGCATTTAGTCCTGAGACTTCTAATTAGATGCCACCATCACTTTATTCTGTATTTCCATAGTTTAAACCCCCCGAAATGGCTATATTATGGGATTGCAATATGGTGAAATCATGCCACATTTTTATTCCAGAGAAAGCAACATCCATAAGAACACCTATATTGCATGTGCTGTCAGTAAGATGCCTGTCTCGGAGTCATAAAGGCCTGACAACACATAGGCCTTGGAGTTTGAACTATAATTTGATGACATGTTGCTGCCATACCTTACCTGTTCATTTCCTAGCTGATGCACTGACTTTTAACAAGAACTGTTATATCCTGGTCCAAGTTTGCATCACTAGGAATTCACTACCAACGAAACCCAACCTTGTTGAAACTCTCAGTTCCTCACCATTAATGGCAGATTTGGATTGCCTGTGGGGTTGCAGCTGATATGTAACCTCTGCCACACTTGAGCACATTGTTAGTCCATAGCCCTGAGTGCAGAAATAATTGACAACCTGCTCCATCTCCTTCTGCATAAGCCTGCAGGGTATAGTCATCCACGTTAAACAACTGCTAGGTGACTGCTTCAAATATTGCAGGCTTCTACTGAATCCTGCTCAAGGGCAAGACCTTTCTGGAGGAGGAAAAGGAAATCTTTATAAGTGTTCAAGTTTCTGGTTGCATCACTGATCATGACTACAGAAAGACGCGACGCTCTAAAATAGGGATGTGGACCCGCCTAAGTCCACTGGACACAGACAAGAGATAAAGCGGAGCTGTGCACATCACATCGTAACGCACGTTTAACAGCTGCTCATCCTTGTAGCAGTAGATATATCGTGTTTTTTTCTTTTGACTGAATTTGTATTATAAAAAGAGCTAGACAGAAAATTGACCTTTCCAATTTGAAAAACTTAATTTAAACATTTTTCCTTTTCAAGTTTTCTCAAAATTGTGAAAATATTTTGCCACAGATGAAACATTATTTTATTCATTATTGCTGACTATTCTCATCTATTAGTATACTACAAATCATTTCGTTTTTTTTTTAATTTTTTAATGTTTTATTTATTTTTGAGAGAGAGAGAGAGAGAGAGAGAGAGAGAGAGAGAGAGATCATGAGCAGGGGAGGGTCAGAGAGAGAGGAAGACACAGAATCAGAAGACATGCTCCAGGCTCTGAGCTGTCAGCACAGAGCCTGATGCAGAGCTCGGACCCACAAACCGCAAGATTATGACCTGAGCCGAAGTCAGACATTTAACCAACTGAGCCACCCAGGCACCCCTACAAATCATGTCAATTATTAGCTGATTAAAAAGATTTATCAGTGAAGATTAACTTCCCTGAAGCCTTTAGTGAACACCCTTATATTTCACAGGCCCAAACTAGGACATATGCTACCCAAAACCAGAGCTAGATTTCATTTTTACTCAATTCAAAGGACTCTACTTGATATAATATCTTCAATGAGATTTTGTTAGCAATGAAAATGACAGTGGCTTTTATAGACAGTAAATGGTACCTATACAATGAGTTTCCTGGATATCTGTATTGCAGAATAACACTTTTTATTGTTGCTTACAGTGAAGGCAGTATTCCTCCATATAAGCCCGTAAATAACCTAGACTCACCTATATGTGTGCTGGGTCTCACCAGTTCTTCTTGATTTTACTAAGCTAGAAGTTGCCAATTTTCTTTTACAGGAGGTATTTATTTGGCAGACTTTCATAGCCTACTTATGTATAATTTCTGAGAGGGCTTTAGTCTTTTTTTCTCCCACAGCAGGTGTAAGCCAGAAAAGAGAGGTAATCTATCAGTATAATACCCATAGCACTCCAAAATTGCAAACCTTTGGCTTTTATGTCCTTAGAAATTCTATTGTTGCTGTCCCCACCCCCAAAATGTAAAGTAGGGATTCAAGTTTTCTGCTTTGTGTAGAACTATCAGAAAGGCTCTAATATGTCATAATTTCCACTGGCTTCCTGAATTACACTTAAAATACAAAATCATACAATGTCCATCCAATGCCATTCCTCACATCTGTGAGTTAGTTTCCATGAGACAACAAGGCAAATTTGGGAGCTAAAAAAGATCTGGGATACTTTTGAAGAATGATTTATTTAGTAAATTCTAAATAGTGCTTTGCTAAATGAACCTAAATCTCATCCCCTAGGCCACTCATTCGTAGGACTGTCAAAACTAGTTGAAAATCTAGTGCTAGTATTTTTGCCAAGTTTTTACTTGTTATTATCATTTGTTACTCTAGTAACAAATATATCAAGTTACTCAAAATTTTTTAGAGGGGCTGAATATTCAAAGAAATACTCTTGGTCTCCCTTTTTTTCAAATAAATTGTAATACTCTACTTGCTTATTTTAAAAGTTTGGGTTTTGGTATTGGGATTACATCAAAATTAAAAAGCTTTTTCACAGTTAAGGAAACCATCAACAAAACAAAAAGACAGCCCAAATGAGAAAAGTTATTTGCAAATGATATATCTGTTAAGGGTTAATATCCAAAATATATAAAGAAATTACCAAACAAAATAAAAAAATAATACAATTAAAAAATGGGCAGAAGCCCCGAGCAGACATTTTTCCAAAGAAGACATACCAATGGCCAAAAGATACATGGAGAGATATTCAACATCACTAATCACCAGGAAATGCAAATCAAAACCACAGTGAGATATCACCTTATATCTCTCATATGGCTAGAATCCACAAGAAACTACAAGTGTTTGGCAGGGACAAGGAGAAAAAGGAACCTTTCTTCACTGTTGGTGGGAATGCAAACTGGTGTATCCACTGTGAAAACTATAAGGAGGTTCCTCAAAAAATTAAAAATATAATTACCATATCATCCAGTAAATTCCACTATTATTTACTCAAAGAAAATAAACCACTAATTTGAAAAGATATATGTACCCCTGTGTTTATTGCAGCATTATTTACAATAGCCAGATAGATATGGAAGCAATCCAAGTGTCTATCCATAGATAAATGGATAAAGAACATGTGATGTGTGTATATATATGGAATGGAATATTACTCATCCATAAAAAAGAATGCATCTTGCCATTTGCAACAACATGGATGGATCTAGAGGGTTAAT
>NC_043704.1:35569893-35599904 GCF_006229205.1 Suricata suricatta | reverse complement strand
CACTGGGAATCTGACTGTGATAGAGGGTGGGGGAGGTTATATCAACCAGCACATGGATCTTAGTGGCCCAAGTTCATCCCTCCAGTGCCCAAGTAGTAATCCAAAAGTGTGGTTTTGCTCATCTGCAGAATTAAGTCAGGGGTGGTCTGTGACCAAGGAAGTCATCAGGGTACAAATCTGCCTGATTCTGATCTTCACATGAGTTTTGCCTGCCCTAGAGCCTGGTTTGCCCACGTCCAGGGAAGGAGCTGAATTATAGGCTCAGCTGTTGTGGGGAGTGTCTTCTGCCCCCATCTGATCAGAAGGACTGGCAACAATTCCTGGAAGCAGAGTGGCCCAGTGGTACTCCAGCTGAGAGGTGGACAGGCAGAGTTGGTCATCCCTAGAATGAAGCCACTATCAGGCATGGAGTGTTCTTGTCCTACATATGAGCAGGGGGATTAATTCATAGCAAAGGCTCAAGCTACTAGCAACTGGAGAACAAAACAAAACAAAACAAAAAAAACCAGTTGAAAATCTAAGGTTTTTACAATGGGCTTAAATGCTCTACTAGGATTTTCAAACTCTCTACTCTTTAGGTTTCCTGGAAAATAATTGTTATTCTTTCTCTTTAGTGAGTTTCATATTCAGAGACCTGAGATCTCTACCCTCCTCTCTTAACTTGAAGCAGACTTATGGAAAGGATTCGAGGGTCCTGTTCATTCATCTCCCACTTTTTACCAAACAAGCATGTCCTGACCGTCAACTATATACAGAGACCTTGCTCAGCATATAGACAAATAGGGTTTTTCATCACACAGATGAGATAATCAAATCAAGTTTGAATAACATAAAAAACAAAAACACAACACTTTGAGGAAGAAAAGAATTTATTAAAATAATTAAAATATTATCAAGGTATGTAGTCAATGCAGAAAGTTTGAGAACATTAAGTAAATGCTTATATGGGGATTGAAAAGCTCTGAAACATCAAGGTCCTTAGATGAAAAACCATTGTTTTCAAAAATGCTATTAAAACTATTGGAGGTCAAAATGGTAGCAAGATAATTAGATAAAAAAAGAAAAAATTAGAAAATCAACACCTACATGTAAGGAGTCAGTAGAATTGGGGCACCTGGGTGGCTCAAGTGTTTAAGCATCCAACTTCGACTCAGGTCATGATCTCACAGTTTGTGAGTTCAAGTCCCTCATCAGGTTCTGTGCTGACAGATCAGAACCTGGGGCCTGCTTCAATTCTGTGTCTCCCCCTCTCTCTGCTCCTCCCCACTCATGCTCTGTCTCTCTCTGTCTCTCAAAAATGAATAAACATTTAAAAAAAAGAAGTCAGTGGAATAGATGACTCATTTTGAAATAATTAAGAGTAAGAGAAAAAATATGTAGGTATGAGTAGCTTACAGAAATACTAAAATGAATTTGAACAAAGGAAATTGCACCTTACAAAACATGTTTAAAGTGGTAATAACCAACTTATAGAAAGTGCTGAAAATCCCATAAACTATTTTTCAGAAAATTGATCAGATGGTGGAGGGGAAGGGAGCTTTTATTATCAGAAGATTAAACTCTTTAAAATGATCTTAGTTTCTTTTCACTTTCTCCTTTTTTCTGATCCTAAGAGCCATGGACTTAGTCACATAAAACTTCAAGCAGTACAAAGGTTTAAGAAAAGGAGACATTTGACAAGTAGTTAATGAAGCCAAACCCTACCCTAGAGATATTCCCAGATTTCTGATAGCTGAGCCCTGAGCATCTGCCTCTTTGCTTTACTTGGGGGTTTGAGGAGGCCCTACACAGGATCTGTTGACCAGGAGGCTGACAGAATGCTAAATATGCAGAGAGAGCACAACTCATTTTTCTTC
Organism: Suricata suricatta; assembly: GCF_006229205.1. Lineage (NCBI taxonomy): Eukaryota > Metazoa > Chordata > Mammalia > Carnivora > Herpestidae > Suricata > Suricata suricatta. The sequence goes on along the minus strand of NC_043704.1, from coordinate 35,598,048 downwards.
TTCAAATTCTACCTGGCTTGCTTAATCCCCAATTCTCCTCCCTGCCACCATGTGCAGCAGAAGAGGCTGATCACTCATGCCTGCAACCCTCTAGACGCGATGCTGCCCTAGATACCCCAAGGCAACTGCACATGCACTTTGCAAAGCTTAGCAACCATCTTGGGCAGGCTAAGAAGGAAATGCAGAATGAGGGGATGGCTTCAAACACTGCAGGGACCATCTAGCCTCAGGACCTCCACGGATGACATTTGAACAGTCGTAACTGATTATGTTCCAAGGCAGCAGCAGCCGTCCTGAATGCAGCGCAGGTGTTTCTACTCGGGTGAAAGAAAGGGAATAAAACGGAGGAACACACTCACACTGATAATGCATTATCATTGCTAAACTGACATCTTTAATGATAAGGACGTAATCGCCACTGTTAAAAAGGCTGCATAATAAATATGACTGTCTATGCCCCATCTTTAAGCAAATCACATACAAGAATAACTTGTATTAGGCTAACTCTTGCCATAGAAGAAATTATTTTGGTCCACAAATGAAAGAATATTTTATAAACACATGAATGACATGTACTTAAGTATTAAAAAAATTGATTCACTGAGTTCTGTTACCAATCTATCCAAACAATTTCTAAGGAATTTAACCATTTGGTGTATGAATATATGGAGAGTTTTAAATTTCCTTTTTTAAAAATTTTAATGTTATTTTTGAGAGAGAGAAAGAGAGAGAGAGCGAGGAGGGGGGGGAGCAGAGAGAGAGAGAGGGAGACACAGAATCTGAAGCAGGCTCCAGGCTCTGAGCTTGATGTGGGGCTTGAACCCATAAACCGTGAGATCATGACCTGAGTGGAAGTCAGAAGCTCAACCTACTGAGCCACCCAGGCGCCCCTTAAACTTCCTTAAAAGCAACATTTGTGTGTTTGTGTATTTTATAGCTTATAAAAGAACCTGACAAATGTTATATATAAGTATTAGCAGCTGTTCCTATAGAAAACAGCTGCTGGATGGCAAAACAAAAGTTTTCATTGACCAAAAAACTCAGAGAATTGTTCATTTATAATAAAGTACTATACTTGGATTTGCTGATTTATGTGTTTGGTCAAACTGTAAGAAAATCTGTTTTCTTTGGGTACTAACATTGGTAATATGAGTATTACCATGGAGTGGTTTACATGTTCATTTAGTAGTTCTAAACACACATGCAGAAAATGACCAAGTAAAATTTAACTGTATGAAAATATTATTTACCATAAAACAATGAAATATATTAAAACTAACCAGAAAAAAACTTTAATTAAGTATTTTTTCCCATAATATTTTATTGTCAAATTGTTTTCCATACAACACCCAGTGCTCTTCCCCTCAAGTGCCCACCACCATCACCACCACCTGTCTTCCCCCCTCCCCCCTCCCCCCCAACCCTCAGTTCATTCTCAGTTTTCAATAGTCTCTCAAGTTCTGCATCCCTCTCTCTCCCCAACTCTCTCTCCCTCCTCTGTTCCCCCTGGTTCTCCATTAGGTCTCTCTTGTTTTCCTGCTAGACCTATGAGTGCAAACATATGGTTTCTGTCCTTCTCTGCCTGGCTTACTTCACTCAGCATGACACCCTCAAGGTCCATCCACTTTCCTACAAATGGCCATATGTCATTCCCTCTCATTGCCATGTAGTACTCCATCGTGAATATATACCACATCTTCTTGATCCATTCATCAGGTGATGGACATTTAGGCTCCTTCCATGTTTTGGCTATTGTTGACATTGCTGCTATGAACATTGGGGTACATGTGCTCCTATGCCTCAGCATTTCTGTCTCTCTTGGGTAAATTAATTAAGTATTTTAAAAAATAATTTTCAATGCAGTTTAAAGCAAATTATTTAAATGTGCAGCTACTGAACCCTTCTGAAAACAAATTTACTGGTGTTGCTCATCCTGTGGACAAAACTGTGACTATTAGTAGCAAATTATAGCCTGAAAATTTGGAGGCAAATGTTCTTCCCCAGCAAATAAACATTGGAAGTATCTAATTAAATGAACCCTGATCTGTTATCCATGATACAACATTTCAACTGTGGCATTTCTAGCAATTTGGCGATCTAGGAAAAATTAATTAACCTTTATGAACTTAGTTTCTTCATTAGTTTTTAAAAGAAGGAAGATAAATTAAATAGTCTCTTACATCCAGTCATTGTGGCAAGAACTTTCCATTTATTAGTCACATCAGATCTATTAGGTACTGTTCCTACCATCAGTGTACAGGTGGAAAAACTAAGGCTTAGAAAATTTTAGTAAGTTGCTCATAATAGCAAAATTCAAAATGATACAGTTGGAATGACCTTTGGTTCCCTTTTAACTCTATTATCACACCTATAGAATATTATTTAAGTACAAATTGAATTAAAATGTTGAACTTATATACTTATTTTAAATTTTGAAATTAAGTACAATTTGAATTAAAAACAGGCTACTTAATCCCTGTGTATATAGACACTGCTTCCATAACAAAGCATGCTTTTCAGAATCTGGGCTATAAAATCCATGGTTTCCAGAGTTTGCATGACAGAGCCATATTCTCCCAAATTCTGCACCAAATAGGTGCTTATTAGAGCTCTGCCCACCTCTTCAACCTTGGACTGATTTTCTGTTTTGGGATTCTCAGGTGAGGTAATTTTAAGTAACGTTTTCTAGTTAAAATCTAGCCTTAACTACAAAGTCCTCAAAGATCACCAAGACACAGGGATCCAAAAACTACATGTCACTTTGATGACCAAGGAATATGAGTAAGATAAAATAATACTATTCCCTGGAAAAGTCAGAGTGGTACACTGCAGAGGCAGTGCAAAATGTGTGGGATGAGAAGATGGGGGCAAGGGAACAGAGCAAACCTTTACACCCTGGGGGCTGTTTTCTGCCAAAGATTGTCAAGCACTTGAAAGAAACTAAGGTTCAGAGCAGTCCTATCAAATTGTAGACGAATGGACAGGATAAGCACTGTTCCCAGGGTTCCAACAACAACAAAAATAATGACAGACCTGAACGTTTAGATCCTTGTCCAATAGTAGATGGAATTCTTTTGTAAAGCATTTTATATAATATTTTTACCAAAGAACAATTCTGTTTATTTAGCCTTGGCTCTATTCCATTTCTAGGTGGCAGGAATGCTAGAAACTGCTACCAGAGCAAATGAAGTTTTTAATATAAAAAAAACAAGAAAATCTAGGTTTTTGAACATTTGGTATGCAATATTCTATATATTATTGTTTAACTGTCATGTTTTTTTCTCATCAAAGATTAAAATATGTTATGGAAATGGTAATGATACATAATACATATTTAAGTATTTAATAATTTACATTTTGTTAATTATTTTGACTGATTTTGGGTAAAGATCGTTACAACACATAAGCAGACCATCTGTTGCTGTTAGAATTATTAATAAATGCTCCCTGAACTAAATATTTTAATTAAAAATAAAATGCTGCATTCATTAAGGCCCATCTTAAGTGGCGTGCTCCAAAAGGAATTAATAGTGTATCCAGCTGCCAATCTCTAAATAGTTTGAAAATATTACAAACTTTTATTCATGAGAAACTGCATGGCTTTGGATGATTAGGGAACAATCTGTTGAATCCTCCAATGCCTTCTGCTGTGTAGGATGATAATCCCTATTCCATATACTGTTCCACAAAATTATCAGGGAGCCAGACTAGTGCACTTGCTTTCTAATTATGTCTTTTTGGCTCTTCCTCTTAGGAAGGGGAGCAATAGGCCCTGCCCATGGGACCAACTGATCACTTTGGACACTCTGAGTTTAGTACAGTATACTGTGAAAGCAGGTCTTGTAGTCAGATAGCCTACGTCTAAATCTGACCTTCTTATGTTTCAGCTGTGTGACCCTGAGAAATTTACTCACCAGTTCTGTGCCTTAATGGCCTCATCAATAAAATGAGGATAATAATAGTATTTCCTTCATTAGGTTATTATAAGAACTAAGAGTTAATAGAGAACCTGGAAAAGTGCTTCCTACAGAGTAAGTGCTTAGCTAATGATGCCTCTTAGAATTATTGCTTAAGTATTATCATTATTCAGTGCACCTTTGCCATTTTTCTTTGGAGATTGCCTTCAGAAGATAAGTCACATTTTTTTCACATTTTCTTAAGGATGTTACATCTTCAATCTTTGAAATTTGAGCTGATTTTTCCTTTGAAACTCAGTGTTGATTTCAAGAAAGGGCAATGAATAAAGAAAGTAAGAAAACTTGGTTATTCTATTTTAAAAAAATTTTTTATGTTTTTATTTTTGAGAGACAAAGAGAGACAGCACGAGCAGGGGAGTGTCAGAGAGAGGGAGACACAGAATCTGAAGTAGGCTCCAGGCTCTGAGCTGTCAGCACAGAGCCTGACATGGGGCTTGAACCCACTAACTGTGAGATCATGACTTGAGCTGAAGCCGGAAGCCGGACACTTAACCAACTGAGCCACCCAAGTGCCCCAGTAATTCCATTTTTTTTAATTAAAAAGGACACATGACAAGTAAGGAAATACATATGTAAGGTATCCAAATTTCAAAGAAAAAAGCGCTACATACATCCATGGGGACCAATCCCATCTCAAATGCAAGTTAAACAAGAGGAGTAAGGGAGCAAATGATAAGGAAAAGTAAGAAGATAGGCAAAAGGAGAGAAATTGAGAAAAAATAAACATAAAGATACTTGAAAAGATTTTTCAGAGGTCTAGAATTCTGAATAAAATCTCTAAAAGGAAAAACCTCTTACCTCCATTTATGTTAGTCCCTTTACCATGAAAACCAGGGACTGAAAGTTTAAGTTATACCTTTGATAGTGCTGTTAACACGTATGGACTCTGACCCTTCACACACTTTAACAAGTCCCTGCTCATAGTGACAAGACTTCACTAGAATATTGTGCTCATTTTTCATTCTTTTCAGTCACTTTCCTAGAAACAACCAGGTTTCAGGAGCTATTTAACTTGAGAGATTTAAGCACCGACTTGAGGCCACATAGTTTCTGCTGCCAGAGTTCCCTGAAGCACATGGGGTGGGAGTGAGGATTGGAGAGGTCTTCTCTGAATGAAAGGTTAACCTTCTCTCTCGCATTAGTCAAGTCCTTCAAGTATACAAGGCACATTCACTTATACCTACTGATTAGGTCATCAGAACCACTCTTTCAAATTGCTATTGCATCCACGTCTTATAGGATTACAAGACCGAGCCTCAAGAAGCTTAAGTGGCTTTCTTGGGTCACAGGACTAGAAAGTGCAAGAGTCAAGAGTCAACATGGAATTCAAACCTAATTGCTTTTTGTGGTCAACCCCAGTGGTTTTCAAACTGTGAAATGTAGAATCCTGTGGTTCCATTTTGGAATCTTCAGGAGTAGCACAGAGGTGAAGAGGTACCCGAGCAAACCACACTCTAGCCCTTCAGCACTCACCCCTTTCCATGCTTCCACAGACAGCTCTCACGATAAATTTTGAACATCAAAGTTCCAAATGAAAATTTGTTAAAAAAAATAAAAGCATTTTACTGTTAGGAATTTTGTTTTTCAGAATTGATCAAGAAATGTCTCCATTACAAAAAGCCCCTGAGTCCAAATCTTTAGATAATATGTAACTGTGTATGTCTAGTTAACTTCCTATCATCAATTGTTTATGTTTTAAATTCTATTAAGTAATTTAAATAAAAATCTATCCGTGTTCCCTATGATATACACCATGTACTGATCTGATTATATTGCAGAATAATCACCAGCAGAGAGGAGCTGTATCTACCTCAGTGCTGCTTAAAGTGTGATCATTAAATTGTTATGGAGTCTCAGAAGCCAGTGCCAGATAGCAAACCTACACCTTGCTTCCTTTACATGGAGAAAGTCTTATTATGAAATGAAAAACAAAAGTCAACTAGACAATGGGCTTACTTGATTTATCTTTTATAATAGCTGTTTACATTGTCACTATCCTGAAAAAATTTCTCTGTGAGCACTTTGAGTAGCACTGCTGTATATTTCAGAAGTTCTTTGACCTTGGAAACTTACTTCCCACCCCCACAGGTACACCCAGAGCTTTCCCAACTATCTACTCTTCTGACCATCCTTTTTCTGTTTCATTTGTCTACTCTGTACTGTGAACTCTAAACACTGGAGTTTTATGAGAGCCTGTTCTTCAGTTGTATAAATTCCTGTTTTATCAGCTCATCCTGGATGAATTTTCTCTATCCATGACTTCAAAAAGTTTTACATATATTTTTTTCTTGTTTGTCTCTGACCCTGAATTTTCATCTGAGCCCAGACTCCTTACTTGTAATTGCCCACTAACCATCTCTGTCAGATTTTAGTACAGGTACCTTTGATTTTAACATTTCTTTTTTTTTAATGTTTATATTATTTTCATTTTTTATTTTATTTATTTTATTTTATTTTTTTATTTTTTAATAGTTTATTGTCAAATTGGTTTCCATATAATACCCAGTGCTCTTCCCCACAAATGCCCTCCTCCATCACCACCACCTCTTTTCCCCCTCCCCCTTCCCCTTCAACCCTCAGTTCATTTTCAGTATTCAATAATCTCTCAGGTTTTGCACCCCTCTCTCTCCCCAACTCTCTTTCCCCCTTCCCCTCCCCATGGTCCTCCATTAGTTTTCTCCTGTTAGACATGTCTAATGAAGAATTATCTGCCCCTATACTCCCTCCTCAATTATATACATAGTCAAGAATTTTGTATTTTTAGAACAGGACAAAAGAAAACAAGATGACAATTTTGAGAAGAAGAAGGGAAAGGAAAAGGAAGTGATGGGAAGGGAAGGGTAGGGAAGGGAAGGGAAAGTGTTATGGCTTTGTTTCAGAAAACTCCAAGGATTCATCACCTTTAGGAACGATTGTGTTATAGACCTCAGACAAATGCTATTCTATTTTCCATCTCAGCTGTCATCAGTCCTAACGCCATTCTTTAGCGTGATCATCAGCTTCAGATTTACATCATGTCTTCTTAGCAGCTTCCAATCCAAAGAGAGAGTCTTTCTTACCAACATTTCCATTAGTATGAGGAAGAATATCCCATACTATTATTGGTCATCACTAATACTGGCAAAGGAGTCAGCTATATTTAAAATATGGACTATAAAAAGGAGGGAATATCCTTCTCCAAGAAATACATGGAATTGTTTCAGATAAAGTATAATGGATGTTGGGGAGAAAGAAAGAAAGCAAGAAAGCCCCAAATACTCAGTCTAACTATGTGCTGCCTCGCCTGTTTGGTTAATCACTTTAACTTTAAGACATTCACTCAGACTTCTAATTTGGAAAATACGTAAACCTAAACTACTACTCCTTTCTAACTGTCCCTATCCAAGCACATATGCATATCCGAAAACAAATCTTGTTGATTCTACTTCTAAAGTATCTGTAAATCTCACTTCATTCCATCCTAATTACTATTATTGTTATTGATCATTCCAACACATATTTCTTCCATCTCTCTCCTTCCATTCCAACTATTTTTTTCTGATTAAAGTGTTATTTTTCATACAGGATAAATCCAAATCACTGAGATTAGTTTATACATTTCTCTATCAAGGATCCTGATTACTACACTTGGAATACCTATAGAACTGAAACCCAATCCCCATGACATCTACCAGAATCAATTGCTCAAGGGATTTCTGGGTCCAATTGCTGTGAAATCCTTGAAATCTACAAATTCCATATTGGCTCACAGACACCCTTCTTTACTATCCCACCACTACCTTGCACTCCCCTCTACAATATACTTTAGATCCTTCCCTGAACCCAACTGGTCTTTTCTTTCAAATATTTTAATTATACTAGCAGGAATACCAATCATCCTCAATAACTTCCCATCTTACTCTTGATTAACAAAAACTTTTCCTGAGGATACCATTTCTCATGTAGTCCTCTCAACTGAAGTCACTCATTCTCACAGGTTTCATTCATTCCAGAGTTGTTCAATGAGAAGAGCATTGTTCTTGCTTTTCAACAGTATTTCTGGCCCAATACTCAGTCACAACCACATCAAAATCACGGATACATGAAGACTGACGACCTCTAGGTATAACACTGTTTTTTGTCTCCTCGGCTACAATCTCTGCTCCCCTTTTCACTCACTACGAACCTTAGTACCAGGAACACTCACTTTCCTTTCCCTCCATGTGGTGCCATCATCTTGAATTACTTCAATGTCTATAAGACCCAACCAGTACCCTACTCTTTCAATTACTTTCCCTTATTTCTAGTGGCCCTTACCTTAACTCTTCTGAAATCATTGTGGCACTGCCAATGCTGTGGCAATGCCTTAGAGTAGTGATCCAACCAGAATTTGTATTCAAACAAACATACTCTCCACCACATCTTCCTTTCTCCTCTGCTCATTCTGTAACTCCCAGTGCAACTTTCTTTGTTCTTGTAGGGATTTTCAGTTCTGTGGTCCCTCTGTTTTACTCCTAACAACACTTCCTTCTGTTCATCTCCTTAACTAAGTAGCTTAGATTTCATCAAAACTATACTTTCCTAAATATCTTCAACTTTTTTCCACTATTGTGCTATAATTTTACTGTTCTAGAAAACTGTAAACTAAATGAATCCATCTCAGTTTTTTCCAGGCCTCTATCCAGTTTTCTGAGAACTGTCATTAGGCTTTACTCCAAATTTTAGTCTAGCTCACATGTCACCATTAAACCAAACACTAGACTATTAGTTGTTTATAGCACAAAAATAGCATATTCCCCATATTGTGTTCTATTTTTTTATATAACTTGCTCCTTGTCTTAACATGTTGAGAGCAGAAAACATGTCTTAGTTACCTTTTTTATTCCCAGTGTCTCACACATTGTAACTATTCAATAAAAGTTAAATAAATGTATATGGTGACATCATCATTCTTCATGCAGTGGATTATGTTTCATATGTAAACAAAAGCAAAGAAAGTTGTTAACTTTGAATTTATAGTAACTTTCCTAGATTATGTGATTTTTACTAAGGAAAAACCATAGTGTTTTTGCTTCTTGTTAAATGATCTCAGCTACTCAAATTATTTTAATGAAAAATGCATTTGGTTTATTAATAAAGGGTAACTTTGGTTGCAAAAAATAAATAAACCTAATAGCAGGTCCAGAAACACCTATAACTAACCAAATTGAAAGCAAAGTTGGAATCATGTTTCAAGGAGAAATGGTCCTCTCCTTAATAATGATCATGATAAACTGGATGTCCCTCACATAAAACACAAAAATTAATTCCATAGGGTTTACAGATCTAAAGTTGGAATTTATAAAAAAAAGCATTTACAGAAAATAGAACATCTTCAAAGTTTTCTTAAACAGGATACCTAATAAAGCTCATTGTGAAAAAAAAATGTTTATTGGACTATATTAAATTGAAGATCTTCAAGTCGTTGAAAAGATACTATTAAGAGCATAAAAAGAACTTGAAGACTAGGAGAAGATATTCACAATATACATATATGTCCAACAAATATTGGTATTTAGAATATATTTTTTAAGGGCACCAGGGTGGCTCAGTCGGTTAAGCATCTGACTTCAGCTCAGGTCATGATCTCACGATTTGTGAGTTCCAGCCCTGCATCAGGCTCTGTGCTGACAGCTCGGAGTCTGGAGACTGCTTCAAATTCTGTGCCTCTCTCTCTCTGTCCTTCCCCTGCTCACATTACATCTCTCTGTCTCCAAAATATATAAACACACAAAAAAATTTTTTAAAAGAATATTTTTTAATTCTGCAAATTAAGAAGGATTCCTACAAATTAATTCTTAAAAATACTGATAACCTTCTTTAATTATTACATTTCTTATATCTATATGAGGAAATTACCTGGACACATGAACACACTTCACAGAAGAGGTTAACCAAATGGCCAATAAAAGTATGCAATGATACTTAACTTTATTCATCATCAGGGTTATATACTGACCAAATAACTAAAATTAAAAAGATAAAAATAGCAAGATTTCAAGGATGTAGAGAGACACTAGAATTCTAATATACCACAGGTGGAGGTCTTAATTGGCACAGCCACTTGGAAAACTGCTAGTCAATATATATACATTAAAATTAAACATAGAAGGAGTATGTTCTGCTGCAGAGAATACGTTCCATTGCTAGAATCATGTCCTAATGGTCACAAAATGATATGTATGAGAATGTTTACAGTTCTGCTATCTATAAAAGTCACAAATTGGAAACTATCTAGATGCCTAATAAAAATAGAATTGATAAGTTGTGGCACGGTTGCACAATGGAATATTATAAAGCAATGAAAATAAGTGATATTACAACATGCAACAATATGAATGTATCTCAAAAACATAAATTTCAGTAAAAGAATGCACACACAAAAAAGTTTATCCTGCCTGATTTCATTTATATAAAATATACAAACTAGGAGCTTTAATATGTATTGGTGGAAGTCAGAACAACGGTTACCCTTGGGGAGAGAGGAATGGTTTAATCGTTGGATGAAGCATGAGGATGACTTCTAAGGTGTTGTAAACAAAAATGTGTTCAGAAATTCACCAAAATATGCACTTCTATCATATGCAATTTATGTTTATTGTGCTTCATCAAAAAAACAATGTAAGTGATACCTGTGTTATATAAAGCACCTTTAAGATGAGATACCATAAGAAAATAATAAAAGGGAATAGGAGTCTAGGAAAAAATAAGAAAAGAGTCAAAGTTTAGAAAGATTGTGTTCTTGTAAACTGAATATGAAGATCTATAAGCTTAGCAGAGTTACTGACGTCCAGCTGCATGGTCTCCTTCAACATGGGTTGACATTGTTTGTATACTGACTTTTTAAAAAATATATTTTCTCTGTGAACTCCAAAGGCCTTGCACAATAGAATAAGCATAGTTTTGTACTTGACTATATTCTTTTGTCTTTATCACAACAGAATAAACTATTCTGTGGTGTCCTGGATGATCACTTAGCAGTTCTTTTCACTTATAATTATCTTTGCACACAAGGTTTTCTAGAATATTGTTGGTGCCTATAAACAAAATTTGGATGTCAGAAACAGCATCTCATTTTAAAAAGCATGTTTGCTTCCTAATTGAAAAATTATATTGCTTTTGGCACAAACTAAAAAGAAATCCATCAAATGAGGTGTAGATAGTGTTAAATGACTAAAGATTATAAAAAGCTTTTATAACCTGGAATCCCAAGTTACACACTAGCTAAGATGCATTCAAGGAATGTGGCACTTTATGGCAAAGTATGAGAAAAGAGTATTATATTAAAGCAATTCATTTTCATTTTTTTTGTTCTGCACTCATCTGTGATAAATGCAGCTAGACAATAGACTACAGGTGGCAGATGGTTATTTAATAGGCAGAAAAGTCAAAGCTAAACTATCCACTTCTGCAAAATACCTTTAGGTAAAAAAGAAGGCCTTATTATCATTGAAAACAACATTAAACTCATTAATAATTACCTTCAGAATTTTCTTTAGCCATTACAGAATCTAACAGCAATAACTGTTAGTGTTTCTAATAATTTTACAAGACAAATTTGCATAAAATAGCAAAGGTAAAATCTGATATGACATATATTTTCAACCCAGTCAGATAGATAGCAGATATACAAAGCCATGTCACTTTAGTTTCCTCTCCAAGTTTATAATCTAGGATAATAGTAAGTTGTTATATAAGCATTTTTACAGGCTAGACAACCTACTACCTAATATGAATTGTCTCTCTTAATGATTATTTTACAACTTCAAGGTAATGTAAGAGACAATCTCCAAATATGGCTGTCATCAATTGTTTTTCTCCCTGGATAGCCATGCCACTATTCACATCAGTAGATGGAGTCTAATTCTTCTCCCCTTGAACCTGAGTTGATTTTGTGATTTTTTTATTTTGACAAATAGAAACATGATCAATGAGGTTATAAGAAGCCTTACAAGTTCTATCTGGGTCTTTCAAACTACATGCTTTTGGGATGATTCTTCTTAGAACCCAACCCATTTTATGGTGAGACGCCCAAGTCCAGTGCTAGATTTATGAGCATGCAACTTCTGCTGCCATGGTCTTGACATTCTGAATAATGTTTCTTTATTATTATTTTTTATGTTTATTTATTCTTGAGAGAGAAAGACAAAGCATGAATGAGGGAGGGGCAAAGAGATAGAGGGAAACACAGAATCCAAAATCAGGCTCCAGGCTCTGAGCTGTCAGCACAGAGCCCAATGGAAGGCTTGAATTAACAAGTCGTGAGATCATGACCTGAGCTACAGTGGGATACTTAACCAACTGAGCCATCCAGGTGTCCCTGAATAACTGTTTAACAGGAAGCCTCATACTCTTGTTTTCCACTGAGCCTTGAAAATTATGTAACTTATTTAGTTCAAACCACACAGATAGGCTGAGCTCCCACACAGCTGCCAGCATTACCTGCTGGTCAGAGTGGGTGAGTCACCTTGGATATTCAGCCCAGTTGAGCATTGTAAATAGTGGCAGTCCCAGGACACCTGGGTGGCTGTCAGTTGGGTGTTCAATTCTTGATTTCAGCTCAGGTCATGATCTCACAGTTCATGGGATCAAACCCCATGCTGGGCTTTGTGCGAACAGCATGGAGCCTACTTGGGATGCCTCTCCTCCCACACTCTCTCCCCTTCCTCTCCTCTCTCTCTCTCTCTCAAAATAAATAAATAAACATTAAACAAACAAGCAAATAAATAAATTGTGGCCATGTCTGAATATGAGAGACCCCACATGAGAACTGCCCAGCTAAGCCCGGTCGATTCCTGGAACAATAAGAAATAATAAATTGTTTTTTAAGTCATTAAGTTTTGGTGTGGTTTGTTAATCAGAAACAGATAAGTGACACAGGTCGGCATTATTACCAACTCATTTATTTTTATATTAAGCTATGAAATAATTACTGATATTACAAACACTTTTCAAAGCAAAGAGAAACAATTTCACTAACATCACTCAGTTAAGAAGTGGGAAAGCAATGAATCAAACTCAGATGTTATCAAAACACATAGCCTAAGCTCTAGATTGCTGTTCTTTATAAGAAGTGTCCAACACGCAGTAATATTACTTGATTTTTTTTCTATTTTTAATGTGATTTTTTTCTATTTTTGTTTTACTATTTTTCCAGTTCCAGCTCTAACAATTTAATTTGTATATGCTTCCAAATTATCACTGTTTCAAGAGTAAGGTCTAAGGTTATACCTTCCAGTACCTCTTCATTTTCCCAAGAAGATTCAAAATCCTAATTGTAGACACCCCCATTTTAATGCTAGGCAATTATACTAAAGGGAGTGCACTAGTCATTCCTAGTGATGTATATTCCACTTTTATGATTATGTCCTCTACTATCCCCTGAAAGGTCATCATTAATTCCTAACTGCTCAAAATTATTTTCCCACACATACACACCCTTGGGTCTTTATCATGGGAATTCATTTCTCAAAAGGGAGTTTAAGACTAAATCTGAGATGTTTAAAAACTGATGAACTAGGTAGTTGACTGGAATCATCTAATTAAGCTATTGGCAGTCACCAGGGAAAGAAAAGGCAATCATTAGGTTTATTTTGCTGAAAAGTAACAATTTCAGAGTTTCTGGGAAAGCAAAGAGATACCTTAACATAATTTCTTGAAATTTTGTTCCATTTTTGGCTATGATTCAACTTTTCTGTTTCTGGTATTAACCTAAAACACTTGAGTGAGATATCCAATGAACCAGTTCTTTATTGAAATTGTTAATTAACTATTCGCCTAAAAGTTAACTCTAAATTAGTCTTTTGTTTGGGTTTGAATTATTTTAAATTAAGTTGAATGGGTGTTAAGAAACTAAAAAGAAAGAAAAATAAACTTTTTAGAAAAGAATTTCACTTCTAACCAAGACACTTCAGCTAATATATTCATGCTTGAAAAGTACCTATATTAAAATACACAGCACAATCCCTAAGACAAATGTATATGTAGTTTTCTTAAGAACAGCCAGAAATATAAAGTAAAATTTTGACCCCCAAAACACATCTAATCCATCGTATTCTCTTCTCAAATAAGCTTACATTATAAAATAAAAGGACACATCTCATGTCTGATATAGTTTCATTCTATGGTCCCAATAAATTACATGTTTTCAACCAAAATATTTAATTATTTTTACATTACCAATTTATTTTTTTAATTTTTTAATGTTTTTTATTTTTTATTTTTTTGAGAGACAGAGATAGACAGCGCAAGCAGGGGAGGGTCAGAGAGAGAGGGAGACACAGAATCCAAAGCTGGCTCCAGGCTCTGAGCTAGCTGTCAGCACAGAGCCCGACGTGGGGCTCGAACCCACAAACCACGAGATCATGACCTGAGCAGAAGCCAGACACTTAACCGACTAAGCCACAAGCCACCCAGGCGCCCCACATTACCAATTTAGAAAATAGTGTATAATAAACATTTTAAACTGTTTTGTTGAAAAGGAACTAAGTTGAACCATTTAATGAGCCAACTAAGCTGAATCAATGTAATCTATTTAAGAGTATGAAAATATAGAGATAACATTTGATAAATGCTTCTGGAATGAATAAATGACTGAACTGAAACCTAATTATAAATTCATAATTTCTCTGAAAAACAAAGGAATTTTTGCAGTCATTATTCACTTTCCTTCTCTCCTTCTCTCAGTACTACTGAGAAACCTGCAGGCCCTCATTGGAAACAGTGGAATTGAGACAAAACTGCTCACCAACTAATATAAAACTAAAAAATATATATTTTGTGTGTGTTAAAAAGAGAAAAAATGTAAACAAAATGACCCTACTTAATTTTAATTAAACATTAAAATTCATTAATAGGTAGATATGAACTTCATTGAGAAGCTATATCATTTTCTACTTTATCTCTAATACCAGACATAGTATGTGCTCAATTAATATTTTCTAATTAGAAAATTATGACATTTTTGTTGTACTTCTGCCTTTTTTAATAGTCTGATACTAATCCAATTACCAAATTCTTGAAAGTTTTCTGAATGTCACTGTGTGTCCATTCCATTCCCAATTAAACACTGATAATTTTTAGCCACTGTATATAGTAACCATTTTCAATTACTATTCTTAAAATAAATCATTATAGAGTATCTAAAACATGGCTTTTGTGGAAAGCAGCAAATGGAAATCTTTATCTCTTTTGTCTATTTGATATATCACTTTATCCAACTGTACTCATTATCTATTGCATGATAACAAATCATCCCAAATTTAGTGACTTAAAATTATAATAATTTTGTTTTTTCTTTAACACTTTATATAGGTCAGGAATTCAAAAAGGTAGCAGAGTCTCTGAGGTTGCAGTCTGATGTTACTTAGGGTTGCAGTCATCTGAAAGCATCTGGGACCTGCAGATCCACTTCCAAAGTGTCTTAATATCGCCAAGTTAGTTCCTCTCCATGTGGGCTGTTCTGCTATTTTCCAGGCAGCTGCCTTGGCCCCAGAGTGAGCCATGCAAAAGAACGAGAAAGAAACTACGATGCTTCTAAGCCCAGCCTTAAAATTTATATGCTGTCCCTTCTGCCATATAGTGTTGGTGACTCAAACAGCCTTGATTCAATGGGCATGGATACACAGGCATAAATACTCAAAGACAAGGATCTTGAGGAGATATCCTGGAGACAGGCCACCATACCAGTTATATACATAAAAATATAATATAAAACCAGGTAAGTGTTTAAGTTGTTCGGCTTGTGACCAAAAAGCATTTCTCATTAATTCTAGTGAAAGCTTTTTTTAATCTCTATTCCTACCTACTTGACACTTTTGGCTCTAAGATAGTCTTAAAAGGTTTGCCATGAACTTTTAATTTTATAGCACTGGAATAAGAATTTAATTATAATTAATGTGTTATTTGCCATTTTTTTATTTTCATTCTTCTCTCATTGACTTGATTCCAATAAATTTACATTTGACATATATAAAATAATAAAAACAAACTATTTCATCAAAAGTATTTGAGTATAAACAAGGTCATTTCTCCTTCACGTGCATTACCCAAATTGTTTCCATTTAACCTTTGGAATGGAGCAGAGGCAGCTAGGCTCATAGTCTGATTTCAAAGAAGGAAAAGGCAAATGCAACATGGGGAGAGGGAAGGAATACATGAAATGAGACTCAGAGGAAAATTCTACATTATGAGAGTTGGGAGTTAATAAAGCAGCAACAGAAGGGAGATGGAAGGTATGGGAAGAGTTAGTGGGGCAGGAGCTTCTCTGGAAGTTTTCTGACCTGTACTCAGCTATCTCAGCAGGCCAAGAAGCAGCATCTTGAGCCCTGTCTATAAGCATAATGGCTATTTTTATCTTGCCATTTCAATAATATGTTGAAATTAAGATGATACTGTTATCTAGTGTTGCTTTTCATCAACACCATTAAATAGAGTGTATTATCCTATGCCATTTGCTATGCCAATGTACTCCAGTTTATTCCAGGGACATGGACCAGTATTTTCTAAAACGATTACATTCTGCTTTGGGGAATAGTTGTCAAAAGCCTTTAGACCCTCAGACATTTAACTGAATGAAGAATGTGACATTACCAAGTTTTAGGAAAAAAATGAATTTTGGGAGGAGATTATTTATATTATAGTAGGAAAGACTCAGACTTTGAGGAAGTATTTGAATGTCATTTCCCTACTCATCTATGCAACCATGACCTGGCCATTTATGCTTTCTTTGCCTATACATCAAGTGGGAATAATGTCTATCTCACAAAATTCTTATAAAAATTCAGTATGTAAAAAAAAAGATTCAGTATGATAGTGGTTATAAAGTGCCTCATATAGTAAATACCTATTAAATGTTTGTTCCCTTCTCTCTTTTGCCTTTTATTTGTTCCCAACATAAACACTATTTTCTGATAATATCAAATCAATTTGCTGGCAGCCAATATTTAATCCTTGAGTGAAAGGTTTTTCTAGTCTATATCCTGAAGATTGCATATTTCGTTCATAACCTTTCTTTGTATTTGAAGGAGCAAGGCCAGTAATACTTCCTCATCCATCTTATATCTAATCCTTCTCATGAAATATTTTTTAATTTTATTCATTAACATCAGTCTTCAAATAATCCTCAATATAAGTTTTAACAACTTGTCAAAAATATTTGTCCTGTTAATTATTTATTGATCATTTTTGGGGGGATGTTTATTTATTTTGCATGAAGCAACACTCGAATCTTATCTGATAAAATTGTCATTAATATTTTCATTTTCAATTTCTCTAGTTTTCTCCCTTATGTAAAAAAAGAAATCAATATAGTGTGAGTGCAATGTAGTCCAAGGAAAAGGTCCTATTCATTTAAGTTCTTTAATCTCATCGCATTTACTACTCCCATTTCTGAAATTATCTTTCTATGATTCAATTATCTTTGTTTTTATGTCCTAATAAATATCTAAAGCATAATTACTCCCTCCTTGTTCTAGAACCTTCCAAATTCAAAAGTAAGACCTTCTTTTTCTGATTTACTATTAGACCCCTAGATGTTAAATATCATTGTAAATTAATTTTTCCAATTTCTAGCTACCGTTTTCCTCCTCCAGTTTTCATCAATGGAATTTTATTGTGGAAAAAAATGTGGATCTTAATGAATAAGTATCACTACATTATTTTCTATGTTTGTAAAAATGTGATGAATGTATGGTTTATTAATTCTTTCCTAACATACTATATTAGCTATAAATGTGTTTCTCATGGTAAAGCAGCTCACAGGATTAATTCTCTGAAAGTGCAAGTTGTTATTGAAAATTCCAATACTCATCTCAGAACTAATATTTTTCTCTATTGTAATGTTATATTTCTTTTAATTTCTACCAAATAACATCTGAAAATCCTATAGCTGTATTCTGGTTTCACTGATATGTAAATAATTGCTCACAAATTAAATTTATGTTGTTTCTTGACAGGAGAAAATAAAGTAAGTTCGTTAATTTTCTTCACTACTTCTTTATTTAAAAATACTTGTACTGTTTATTTCTTCTAGGTGGATGACCTAATATGGAAAATAAAGCCCATGTTAATAAAACCATGCACTAATTTTGGTTAGTGACAATGCTGTTTATTTACTAAAATTCAGCCTTACTGGCATAACTTTAGAAATACTTATATTTTACAATAATTGCAGAAGTGATTTTGAAGGGTTGAATTATGAAATATGTCCCCCTACCAAAAAAAAATATGTTGAAGTCCTAATGTTTAGTACCTTAGAATGTGAACTAAGGTGGAAATAGAATCATAGATGTGGTCAAGTTAATATGAATTCATTTGGATGGGCCCTAATGAGATATGGATTTGGACTGATATGTAGAGAGAGCAGACAGTTCAAGGTCAAATAGGGAGAATATCAAGTGAAGATTAGAGTTGTGCTTCCAACAAGCCAAGGAATATCTGAGGCAAAAGCCAAACGAAGCAAACAAAGATCCTTCCTCTACAGATTTCAGAGAGAACTTGGTCCTGAAAATGCTGATTTCAGAATCTCAGCTTCCAGAACAGTGAAAGGATTCATTTTGTTGTTGTTCTAAGCTACCCAGTATTTGGTACTTTGTTATGGCACCCCCTAGGAAACCAATGCAAACATAAATCTCATAGCTACTTTAATTCACCAGATATAAATTACATGGACTGTGACTACATAAATACAGCTCTGAGTCGCTACTTTATCATCATGGATCTTTATCATCATGGGCTATTTTGGTAACATAATAAAATAATCTTATATGTGTCTAGTACCAGAACAAGTGCTTTATGTGTATTATGTATTTAATCCTCATAACTATATTTAAAAATAGTTATTATCATAGCCCCTTTTCAGGCACAGAGAAGTGATCAAATCCCTAGTATGTGAGAGAATCAATTCAAATCCACAACATCTGCCCACAGAGTCCATGTTCTCAGGCACTACTTGAAAGAGCCTTCAACCAGTCTATCATTTCCAACTTTACCTGCACTAATTAATATCTTGCCTTATTGACTTTCTAAAACATAGCTCTTGTAACTGAATTCAAACTCAAAATACATTTTGTTTCATTGTTTCCTATAATAAGACTACCAGACTTTTCAGAGTGGCATATAGCATTTATAGGGTCCCATAACCTGGAATAAATCTACATTTCAAAATGCATCTATAGTCTATAGATATTAAAGGAAAGAAAATTGTGTACGTGGTGTTGGTAAACAATGAAAGAATGCAGAAATGTCAGGATTTAGATTCAGTGCAGGAAATCCTACTGACAATGAGTCCTTTTTTATAAAGCATCAGTCAGGATAAGACACACAAGCACACAAATTTTGATCTTGCCCCTACTTACCTGCCTAATACTGTCTCCTACACTTGCTTTGTCACATCACACTTAGCATGTACTTCTACAATTTTAGGATATCATGTTCTCTCTTACATTCTTTTTTTAAAATTGTTTTAAATTTTTAAATTTAAAAAATTTTTTCAAGTCTGATGTGGGGCTTGAACTTATGAGCCATGAAATCATGACCTGTGCTGAAGTCAGATGCTTAACCAACTGAGCCATCCAGGAGCACCTGTTCTCTCTTACATTCTGACATTTATATTTGTCGCTTTTCCTTTTTCTGCCCTTTTTTTCCCTAACATCATTTTCTCTTCCCCATGTCCACCCTCCCATTGCACCACTTTTATGGGTAGCTTCTACTAGAATTCCATGAATCACCTGATTTATCTCCTGTCCTGATAACCTTTATCTGATTTATCTCCCATCAGCTGGCCAACCCAGAATATGTGCTTCACCTGTGTGCTATCCTTAGTCTTTGACATTTGTTGCACACCTTTGTAATAGTCAGCTGGCATATCTGTATCTCCATTCTAAACTCCTTGAAAATAAAAAGTTCACATTGGTCTTTGGCTGCCCAGAGCACACATGATGACTAGAATGAAGTGACAACTCAATATGTGTTTTATAAATGAATAAATGAATGTTGAAATCTAGAAACCCCTGAAAGTGTGTGATAAAGAACAAATAGAGAAAAAATGACAGGTGCACGTAAAGACCCTAAAGCCAAAGGTGTGGAAGCTCTGGCATCAAGGAACACTGAGATGTGCACATGGTTGGGAGAAAAAGACTGGACAGATTGCATTGACCAAAGCAGATTTTTCTCCAAACTGACTAACTGAGAGGAAAGATGAGAAAGGCAGTTGAGAAGAGTGGATCATAGTAGGGTCAGAATCTATATAGACAGAAAGAATTAAGGGAAATGCAAAGGGTAAAGATCAGGTGGTGCAAAGGGTAATTTCAGAGGCAGATAAATTAGAAATAAAAAAACTCCTACATCAAAATATTATACAATCTTTACTCCAGAAAGTGTTCAGGCCAGAGAATCAACGTACAGGAAAGCAGATGCAGCTGCAATTTGATGCAACACTGATGACTGCAATAGGTGGGTAATGTAGGATGTAAAATTCTATGGCATTCCTGCTAAAGCAGAAACCACCTACTATGTGACTAGCCAAGGCCATAAGCTCCATGAGAGCGGGCCTGTCACTGACTCACCGCTGTGTCTCCAGCTTAGCACCTCATAGACCCAGAACAGGCACTTGGATATGATGGGCCATTCAGTTACATGACATACCAATTACTCTCCATTCTCCTTTCTCTGTACCTGCCATCCACTTGCCCAACCAAGAAACCATGAATCCTCATGGTCTTCTCTGTCATTCACTCTCAACACAGTTATCAATAAGCAATTCTTGTTGATTCTACTTCCAGAATTCAATTTAGTGGATCTATGTCCCTATTTTCCCATTAACACAATGCTTGTTTAGGCCATCATTCTTGTTCCTTTGCACTCCTGCTAAATTCTCATACAACTATCCCCTCTCTTTCAAAATATTCTCTTAGAATCAACTCTCCAAACTGCTACCATACAAAGTGTTATGGATTGAATTATGTTTTTTAAAAATATATGTTTAAATGCTAACCTCCAATACCTGTGAATGTAACCTTATGTGGAAATAAGTTAATATGAACTTATACCAAATTAGGTTGGGCCCTAATTCAATGACTGGTGTCTTCATAAAAAGAGGGAAATTTAGACACAGAAAAACTAAACAAAACAAGGAGAGTACTATAAGACAATATTGAGATGACAGAGGCATAGATTGGATGCATCTACAAGCTAAGAACACCAAAGATTTCAAGGAACCACCAGAAGATATTAAGAGGCAATAAAGTATCCCTCCCTAGAGCCTTCAGAGAAACCATGGCCCTGCCTGCTAACATTTTGATGGTGACTTTTAGCTTCCAGAACTGTAAGAATACATTTCTGTTGTTTTAAGTCAACCAATTTGATTTTCTCTGTTACAGCAGCCCTAAGAAACCACTACAATCTGCAAAAACAAAAATCCAACCAAGCCACTCTATTGATCAACATCCTTCTTTATCAATCCTTTTTGGATAGACTACAAATTTTTTTATAAGTCCTAAGAACCCCATGTGCATCTAGCGTAATGTTTTGTGCATTACTATTATTACCTTTCCATTACTACTCGGTCACAATTACCACTACTATTACTGCTATGACTAATAGTAATAATCTAAAAATTATACAACACTTATTTGTACCAGGAATTTTTCAAATGATAAAAAAATGTCACATCTTTTAGTGTTCTTATCTGGTAGTGATTTACATAATAATCACAATTATTTCTAAGCGATAGCTGAGAAAAGTAAATTTTAGAGTGTTTGAATTACTAATGCAAGGTCACACTGCTCTGCGGTGATAGAATGAGAGCTCATCCTACTTGTTTCTGACTTCAAAAGGCCATATTCTTAATGATTTTGCTCAATAAATATTTGTTGACATTCCAACAGAGAGAGCAACACAAATAAAGGCCAGGTGTTGAAATTAACACAACTGTGTTTGAGAAAAATTAGACAGAGATTTAACTTTTAGTGATAAAATGAAAAGAACAGTTTATTAGATATAAAGACTATAAAGAAGCAAATTTGAAGAAGAAAATTGAGACCCTATGATTTGATGCAAAATGGTTTTGAAGAAGGTAGTCTAGGGAGAAGAAAAAGTGTATTAGTTGGTAGGTCACATAAAACACTATCCTCTCCTAAGACACTAGCCAATAAAAAGAGTACTGGATAAGCAAAATGTAAACTGATTCAGTCTTCTCAAATATACAGCGTCCTATGGAAATTAAAACAAAAATACTCTCAAGTTTTTTGGGAAAACACAAGGATGGGGTGGATGGAGGATGAAATAAAATTTCATGTTTTGAAATCTTGTGATGCAGCTGTTTAAATTTGGTAGTCACCATTGGCTAAATTTCTGGAAACAATGTGGGATGTACCAGAAATGAAGAATTTTATTATCTAGATTTTAAATCCTTTAGTAAGATTTGCAAAAAAAAAAAAAAAAAAAAAAAAGTCTAGTTTTGAAAGGCACCGAAGAACATTACAGTCATATTGT
This sequence comes from Suricata suricatta, assembly GCF_006229205.1. Classification (NCBI taxonomy): domain Eukaryota; kingdom Metazoa; phylum Chordata; class Mammalia; order Carnivora; family Herpestidae; genus Suricata; species Suricata suricatta. The sequence goes on along the minus strand of NC_043704.1, from coordinate 35,575,561 downwards.
CCTTTTACAGAATATGAATGCTGGTTTGGGCAATAACAGATCATTAACAGAATGAATCTCATTCAGTATATACCTTTTTTTAATAATAGAAAATGACATTGTATCCCAATGTAGATATTGACAATATGTTTAAAGAGTATTTATTGGAAGCAACTCCAGGAAACTATGCTCCAGTTAATCTTTGGTGAAAAGAAGCATTAGCTTCTGACAATGCTTGAGATGGGGACACAAAGTCACCGTGATTTCAAATTTGAACCTGAAATGTGATGACAAAGAGTCTATTCTATAGTTTAAAAAAATCACTTTGCAATCATATAAGAGAGACATCCTAGAAAAATATGAAATACTCTCAGAAGTAAGAATGAACACCTGATAAAGCTGAAGGGGTTGTAAGTAGATTGGAGGGGCCCATGTTCAATCTTTGATTAAGAAATGACTAAAAGTCATATGTCACTGGTGCATGTAGAAAAAGATTTCTGGAATGGTTTACCTGAGGAGAAGTTAGCGTACTGGTGCTTAAACTTCAATGTGCATGAGGATCTCCTAAAGTTCATGTTAAACCTGTAGATTCTGGGCCCAGTCAGAGACCTTCTGATTGAATAAATGGGAGTACTCAAGAATATTCATTTTTAAAGGCACCCAACGTGATTATCTCCCAGGTAATAGAGGTAGTCTCCTTCCCACACTTTGAAAATATTAGTTGATTGAGGGTGGGTAGGAGTCCAGAGAAAAATTTTTAAATAATAATAAACTATTTTAAAAGGTAAACATTAATTCTAGTGAGAAAGATTAGAGGTTAGCTTTAGTTAGTAGCAAAAAAGGCAGGAAATTGATTTAATAATGATCTCCAAGTATATGAAGTGTATATATAAAAGGGTATCTGAGCAATTTTTCTCCATTTCCATTGTTGTCTACACAAGAGGAAACTGACGTGGATTAAAGTAAGAACTCATTTACAAAACATGATTCCTGGCCTTAAATAATGATTATAGGCTAGAACGGTCATGAAAGACATTTTGAAAACCTATACTCCTGTTTTGTTGTGTCTTGCTTCAATATAATAATAATGGTAAAAGTCTATCAATCCTGGCTATTTCTGGGCGTGTCCCTTTGCCAATATTGGAGATAGGGTCACTGACCATGGGATATTTTAAGGTCTTTCTCCATTCTATGCTAGGGACATTTAATAAGGATATATTGCTCTATGAGTAGACTATGCAGGAGTCATTAACTGTGACTAATATGCTATCCTCAAGATGTGCCAGAACAGCCTCATTAATCACATCAAATTGCTGCTAAAGAAATTTTGTGTATGAATGTGCATGTGAGTGTGTGCATATGTGTATGTGTGTTTGTGTGTGTGGTCATTTGTTAAACTCTTTTGGAGTTACAGAATACAGATAATGACTTAATTGAAAGGCATACTCTGTCATTTTTTTTTACTTCTCTCTTTTCCCCTAACTCTTAAGGACTAGACCTGCAACCAGACACCTGTTCTCCTCAGCCAGCATTTGCAAACGCTAGGTGGTACAGAGTTGCTCAAGCAAACAGAAGGTGGAGTTCCACCTGGTTCTCTCTCCTTGCTACTGCTTGGTTTCTGCAGCCCTCTCATGCTGTGATAAGCCATAAAAAAGATTGGCTAAAGTGACTACAGATGTTGTGTGAAATAGCCAGTATGTTTTCCACCTGTCTATATTTGCCTAAGGGGTCAGGGACAATCAAATTAAAGCAATATGCAAGATGTGACAGATGTTTGTCCTATTGAGATAAATCTGAGCAAGTTGTAGAAAGGTAGAATAAATGTAATACATAAAACAAAACACAAAAACCACTTTAGAAGGTGTCCTGAGAATAACAACAGTTCTAAATAAAGACCCATTACTATATGCCCTTCCCATCTAATTAGACCCATAATTGGACACTTTATAGTACCTAGTGGAAGCATAATTAGTTATTCTTTTCATAGCAGTGTAATTTGTTGGGAGTTAGATTGCTGAGGTGGAAGAAGGGTCATTTTGGAGATTTTTTATCTTTTTCAGGCAACAGGTAATGACATGGTGATTGCCCATTCTGTTGGAATAACTTGGATGAATGTTTCTCCATCAAATTAATGCCTTCCAATCTATCTCATGTTCCCTCCAAAATATTGGATGCTGCTCTGTGTCTCTGAAGCTAATGCCAATAATGAAATAGCCTTTCGATAACTTATTGACTGGCACATTGCTAACGTGTCAAGATCAGGCAAAAGGGAGTTAGATGTGACATTATGATTATATATGTCTTGAAACAATACACTAATATGGAACATTTTTCTTTTGTGTCACACTGGTTGAATATCTGGTCAAATAGACAATATATGTTCCTTGGCAAACTTCTTTTCTGGTCTTTATCTTTCTTGTCCTATCTCAAAATATTTTATGCTCTGAAAGTTCAGCAACTGCTCCTGAAAATTATTAGACTTAAAAAATATGAATTGGCCAGAAAAAGCATATAACCAACCAACCACTGGACATTAACTCTCTTGAAGGTTGTAAAACCATACAAGACATGATGAAATAGTATTCATTGCATTTTGGAGAAAAAATAATCTGTTCCAATTCAAGTCATTTGTAAATACTTTCAGGGACATAATAGAGGGCTGTGTGTTCTTTACTTTAGGCAAAAGACTTATGTTATGATTACAGGCATATATTTTTCCCTAATTTCATTGTCCTAACATGACACATGAATCTGAAAAGAGGCAATCCACTTCTGGTCCCAGCTACTGCCAACTGCAAGTTGACTTAGATGACAACCTGTGTGGCTGTAGTGAAGGCCAATGGAAATTACATAAGCCATTTTTCTTTCTCTGCTGAAGTTTCCAAACTCTCATTCAAAAGGCAAGTCAAACACAGAAGCCTACTTGAGATTAGGACGCCTGCTGCTTATTGCAGCATCCTTCCTTCCTAATACAGAAGGAATCTTTACTTTGAATCTTGGCCTTTTAGTCAAAGTCATTCAATGTCAGGTACTGTTTAAGCATTGTTGGTTTTGAAAAGGTCTTCTTTAAGAGAACACCGATATATTCAATTTGGCCTAACTGATGTGTAATTTAGCAATGTAGTTGTTGAGTGTTTATTGTTTGTCAGGCACTCTACTACACCTAAGCTTTCTACTTCCCAAACTCTGTTGCAGAGACTGCAATACTGGAATCACCTGATCAGTGGTGATTTGAAACACACAGCAATTCATTTTCTCTCTTGTTAAATCCTTCCAGGAACAGGGTGTGTTCCCTTGAACATTAGTTCTCATTAGTGCTCTCATGAGAAAAGGGAATGTACTCAGAGGATCCCAAGCTTCTCCTGGTATTATTAGTGAACATAATGAGAATGTTGGGAAGCCAGGATAGGTTAACAAAAAAGAGAAAAATTACAAAAAGCACAGGGATGGGAAATGAGGATGCCTCAGGCTAAAGAGATGCTAAGAGGAGTGATTGCTCATTGTCCCATCAACCAAGTCTGTCAATCACATGGCACAAGAAAAATGTGCCTGCCAACATGAAGGCAATGGATGGACTAATTTAACTAACACTAATCAACTAACTCAGGTGAACATTTCAGTTAGATTACACTGATGTGTATATGTTGACAATAGGTTAATTCCTAGGGCATTTCAGGCATTAGGAAACTCCTTGACTAATAAAATTGACTGATTTGTGAGTTTTGTGTGTTCTTCATGTTTGAAAGAACACCATAGCCTCAAAACCCATTTTAAAAGAATAGAAAATTGATAGTATTTTTATTAAAAAAAAACTATTGAGATTTCTGGAATCATTTAATTCATAGTAAATGGACTATTGACCAAAGCTTTTTTAAGTTTTATTTTATGTATATAATTTTGATTAATTGTAGTGTACCTGTGGCCATTTACCTACACTATTACTTTACTTACATATATTTATTTACACTATTGAAAGGAAGAATTGTTATGTTTAAGCACTCATCGTTATATAGAAGACTTTGAATAACCTGTGTGATATTGTTTGTGGCCTACTAGAAGTCAATATGTATACTATAAAATATAGACATATACATACTATGAAATATTTATATGTATTATGAAATTATAGAATTGTATACGTCAAAGAGACCCTAAGGATCATTTGCAAAAATGTAATATGTTCTCAATAAAAATTGTAAAATAAAGGAGATTTCAAACCTTATTTTTTTTAATTATGGAACAAATAATGTTTTTATTTATTCATGAGCAGAGAAGAAAGATGATAAATTTAAAACAAAGTCCAAGCAAAATAAATGATAAATTGATAAAATTTTTATAGGTTGTAAATGAAGGTGACTGCAAGGTGTTTCCCTTAAACATGGAAATGATATTAAAAAATTGCACCCTGATAGTTTTACATCACAAATTAGAGATATGTATTATCAATATAAATAAATTCTTAAAGACTAAGACTTCCTTAACATGACTATAACCTGATAGATAGATAACATTTTAATATCAAAGGAAAGATTGTGTTTGCTTTTGTTGTCTTTTGGTCGGTTTCCAAAGACCAAAGAGAAAGGAAAAGACAGAAAGACAGGAAGATGAAAGACAGAAAGAAAGATGAAAGACAAAAGAAAGAAAAAGAAAGAAAGAAAGAAAGAAAGAAAGAAAGAAAGAAAGAAAGAAAGAAAGAAAGAAAGAAAAAAGAAAGGGGGGCTAGAAGGAAGGAAAGGAGGGAGGGAGGGAGGAAGGGAGAAAGAGAGAGAAAGAAACAAATGTAGTCAATGCTCAAGTTACAGTGTTTATGAGAGAAAATACCTTTACCGGATTCATCCTTATATCTAATATGCTAAATATACTTTACAAATGAATGAATAAATTTTGGGGATATAATGCATAAGATGGTAAATATAGTTAAATAATACTGCACTGTATACTTGAAATATGCTGAGAGGAGATCCTTAAACATTCACAAAAATATGATAATATATCAGATAATGGATATAATAAATTGTGGTAATCATCTCACAATTTATATATATATTAAATAATCACTTTGTCACTTTATATATTTCATCTATATTTTATATAGATTTATTTATATCCAAACACATTTTTATGCCATTATTGTTAAAAAAATAAAAGCAATTGAAAAGCAGTATGCTTGAGACCAATGGCTCTAACCTCACAAGACCTAGCAATTGTTTCTTGTTACTAAATTTTGTTGTACAGCATAACTTGAAACAAAATTTTAAGTAACATAAGTATGATTTGCGTATAATTTGTGTGTGCATGTATATAATACTCTACAAAATAGAAAAATTAATAATATGCCCAGGTCAGACATGACTACATGAGAAGATTTCATGTAGTTGGCTAGTGTTGTTACCTTCTGAAGATGATTAAATCTAGACTTCATAAAAGTGAGATCAGGAACTATTTCATACATGAAGGACAAGAAAATGGAAGATCTTTGTATAGTTGAGAATCTACTCTGATGGCTAAAAGACTTAAAATCAACTATAATAATTTGTTAATGGATACACAAAGTAAAAAGATGTACATTGTGACATTAAATACACAAATGTTGCAGGTGGTGAGAATAAAGTTGTAGAACTTTAAAATGTGTTCAAATTTAAGTTGTTTACAAGTTAAAATAGATTACTTTAAATGTAAGATGTTTTAT
>NC_043704.1:35538990-35569793 GCF_006229205.1 Suricata suricatta | reverse complement strand
AACCAAAAGTCATTTTATGAGGACAGCATTAATTACTTTGATAAAACCAGGGAAGGACACCAGAAAAAAAGAAAATTACAGGCCAATTTCCTGGGTAAACACATATGCAAAAAGTTATTGGTAAATATTAGCAAACTGAATTCAAAAATACATTAAAAGGTTCAGACACCATAATCATGTGGAATTTATTCCAGGGATGCAAGGATGATTTAATATTTTAAAAGCTGGAGGCACTACACTTCCTGATTTCAAACATCATTACAAAACTATAGTAATCAAAACCATATAGTATTAGCATAAAAACAAACATATAGAGCAATGAAATGGATTAAAGAGCCCAGCAATAAACCCATACCTATTTGGACAATCAATTTACACCACAGGAGCCAAGAATATACAATTGGGAAAGAATAGTGTTTTCAGTGAATAGTGTTGAGAAAACTGGACAGCCACATGCAAAAGAATCCCTACCTTACAACGTATACAAAATAAATTCAAAATAATTAAAGACTTAAATTTAAGACTGGAAACCATAAAACTTCCAGAAGAAAATACAGGGGGTAAGCTCCTTAATATTAGTCTTGGCAATAACATTTGGATATGATATCAAAAGCAGAGACAATAAAAGCAAAAATGAACAAGTGAGACTACCTCAAGCTAAAAAATCTCCACACAGAAAAAAAAAAGTGAATCTATTGAATGGGAAAAATATTTGCAAATCATATAACTGGCAAGAAATTAATATCCAAAATATATATTAAAGAAATGAGCCATATACCTAAATAACAAAACAATAAAACCCAGTTAAAAAGCAGCAAAGGAACTGAATAGACTTTTTTTTTTTTCAAAGAAGACATACAAATGGTCAATAGTTGAATGAAAGGGGCATCTGGGTGGTTCAGTCGGTTAAATGTCTGGGTTCAGGGCAGGTCATCATCTCACGGTTGGGGGGCTCGAGCCCCGCATCGGGCTCAGTGCTGACAGCTGGCTCAGAGCCTGGAGCTGCTTCAGATTCTGTACCTCCCTCTCTCTGACCCTCCCCTGCCGATGCTGTCTCTCTCTGTCTCTCAAAAATAAATAAAAAACATTTAAAAATTTTAAAAAAATAGTTGAATGGAAAAGAGTTCAACAACACTAATTATCAAGGAAATGTAAATCAAAATGACCATGAGATATCACTTCACACTCATTAGATGGCCAACGTGAGAAAGACAAGAGATAAGAATTGGCAAGAATGTAGACAAAAGGGAAATGTGTACTATTGATGGGAATGTAAATTGGTACAACCACTCTGGAAAACAGTATGGATACTCTTCAAAAAATTGAAAATAGAATTACCATATGATAGTGCAATTTCACTTCTGGGTATATATCCAAAGGAAATGAAAACAAGATATTGATAAGATATTTGCACTCTCATGTTTGTTGTAGCATTATTCATAATAGTCAAAACATGGAAATAATCTAAATGTCAATGGATGAACGGAAAGAAAACTTGGTATGTATATGTAGAAACACATGTATACATGTATATGTAGAAACACAAGGGAATATTAATTGGCAATGAGAAAGGAGGAAATACTGCGATTTACCACAACAGGCATCAAACTTGAGTGCATTATGCTAAGTGAAGTAAACCAGACAGAGATGACTAATACTGCATGATATCCCTTATATGTGGAATCTTAAAAAAAAAAAAAAGGTCAAACTCATAGAAATAGTAGAAAATTAGTTGGTAGTTGGTTGCCAGGGCCTGGAGAAGGGGGAGTGAATAGGAAGAGGTTGGTGAAAAGGTACAAATTTTCAGCTGTAATATAAATAAAGTACAAAGACTAATATAAACATGGTGACTATAGTTGATAACACATCATTATATAACAAATTTGCTGAAAGTAGAACTTAAATGTTCTCAACTACAGCAACAAAGAAAGATAAATATGTGAGGTGATAAGATACATTAATTAACTAGATGGAGGAATCTTTTCACAATGTCTAGGTATATCAAATCACCACTACATACATTTTAATTATGTTACAACTTTATATATCAATTATGACTTAATAAAGCTGAATTTTAAGTTAAACTTCCAGAAATAATATTTATAAATAATAATAACATATATTTTACCTAAACTATTCTACTGATACAATTAGGGTAAATACTGTGCTTGCTAAAATAAAGATCACTGCAAATTTTGTACATATATATTATTTATAATTTTATGTTTTGGCCTTAAAATAAAAATGAAAGATTTTTTTCTGGATTTTTTTTTTTACTACGAAAACAGTTTTCAGAGAAACCGAAGGGTAGAGTGAACGAGTACATAGAAATGGCTTTGTTACAGCTTGGGAACATTTCCCTAAATGGCCAATAGAATGACCCAGGTGTCCACCAGTTGTGGTGATAAAAATCTTGCTGTTATATTACTTATAGGAGGTGTGAAAATATATGAGTGCAAATAGAAATGGCGATTAAAAATATGTAAGATCGTTAGCCTAACAGACAAAATTGGCAGAGAAAAATCATTTGCTGCCACAAAACAAGAAAAATAATTGAATGCTCCAGATTTTAGTGTCAGCTCTCATCTGTGACTCTTTAGTCAAAGGCGTGAGTCTACAGAGCAAATATGCAAGTAATAGTAAATAGTCACCTATGAGGAATGCTGTCAATAACTCAGGGTTATGAGCAAATCAGGTATATTCTGTTCTACAGTTTTTATATTTTGTACTTTTTTGAAAGTTCAACAATTTACATTTTTTGAGGCTAAAGATTCTGAATGTCTTTGTATCCGAAAAATTTGGAAATAGGCATCCGAAACTATTTGGAAATTCTTGACAAAGCTTTAAGAATCAGAAAAGTCAATTTTGATGTTTTAATTAGTAAGAGGACAGAAGTGTCTTTAGAATTAGAACTTTAAAATTCTTGCAAATTTTAATGAATTTTTATGCCTCCCGCCCCCCAGTAAATAATTCTTATCAGTAACTCTGTTGCAACCAGGCAGTTTGAATGAGTTTATACATAGAACAGAAACTAAAGAAGAAGAGAAATCTTGTCTGTGGTGCTCATGGAAGTCAGTTCATAGGGACTTAATATATATTTTTCAAATTAATAAATAGAGTATGTGAAAACCTGACAACAAAATTTAGTGAATTATTTTAAGTGCTTTCACAATTAAAACACCCTAGGGCATATTATAGTTTAACATTTTACCCAATTATTTATTTATTTAGGAAAATGGAAAAAATTATATTAAAACCTAGGTCAGTTTTCTTTTTAATTCTGTTTGCCTATTCATATAGTAACACTATGGATTGATTGATTGAACTTCCCTTTTCATCTTTTCCTCTCATGCTTTTATTATAAAGGCTGCAAAAACTCAACTACTCAAACCACTTCCCGAACTTTTTTGCTGCTAGAGGTATCCATGTTTTCACTGTTCCCACTGAAAAATTTTAAGTAGATATCTGCTGATTCTATCTTTTCCTCTAAAAGGCCTATGTTACAGCACATGATGTCACAGCCTTTTTGTGACATAGGACAATAAGGTGTATATGTGAACACCTGAGAAAGATCCTGGGTCCTGTTGGCATATCTGAGAGTCTGTACCAGTCTTGGATTGAAGATCTCCAAATTTTAAGTATGTTATACAATTCTTTGGGTATTTAAGCTTTAAATTATATGGTTTCTATTACTTGAAGCTGAACTCATACCTAACTGACAGAAATAATACATCATTTAGTTATCTATCTTTTAGGTCAGATATATTTCTCAATTTGGGATTTCACAGAGGCAAATTCTGAGACTTGGATTCAAGTGCAAGTGTTTTATTACTGATGTGATCCCACGGAAACATCAGTGAGGAGTGAAGATGTGAAGCAGAGAAGCAAAAGAAATCAGTAACAGAACATTATCCATTATCAGAAATATATGAATAGAACTTTGGAATAGCTTCTTCGAGACTCAGCTAAAGTTCTGGCTGGCTGGCAGCTTCTGAAGGGTACAGTCTATGGTGGAATAAGCAAATCCTGTGGTTAAGTGTTTAATGTCATAACTCCTTTGCCTTAGATTGAAGGCAGTGGTATTGCAATCTCAAATCTTTAGACATTGGAGCTGGTTGAGGCATTGCAGGTAGAAAAGTAGACTCAAATTAGAGATACTTACATACCAATAAGGATGAATTGTCCCTTCCCTCAGTATATAGGAGGTGCAATACAAGCAACTTGCCATCAAGTGACAGGTCCCTAATGAATTACATACACATCTCTTATAGTTAAGGGTAGCTATATGGCCTCAGCAATTACAAATTGCATCATTCCCAATTCCTATCATTAATTGATCTACAGAAGATACCTCTACTTCTCAACAATATTTATGTGCCATTTACAATCACATTCTCTATCACTTTACAGAAAAAAAAAAAAAACTACTCTCTAAGTCCGCCTGAGAACACAGTCAACTGGTTTACTCTCTAGTAGTACATAGTAGAGTCATTATAACACACCCACATTACTAAGACTATTCATCCCTTCTTTAATATTTTCTAAGAAATTCCTTCCAAGAAAGTTCTAGGGCTCTAATGTTGAATCTCAGGAGAATACCCCATATCAATAAAGTGCCTTTTCCTATCTTAAATTCCTCTCCCTACTCTCTACCATGGTCTAGCCAGTTTACCATTCATTTTCAAGCACATTTTCCCAGTTCTTTCTACCATATATAATATACTGATTCTGTAACTCATTTAGTAAAGAATCTCTTTCCTCCTAAAGTATCCACCAAAACATTCTTATCCCATGTACTGGAGTCTATTCCTTCCCCAGCAGGGCCCTAACATCAGTTTAGGAGCCTTGCCAGGAATATGATTCAGCTCACTATGTACTTCTGCCAGGAGTTTGCCCTCCCCTCTTGTAAGAAAAGGTCTTTGTATCAAACCAAGTTAAGCTGATTTTTGGCTGCTTCAAGCCTGTCACTTTTATCCTACAAGGCTTCATTGCAGTTGTCATATGCCAACCAATACCATTACCCGTATTTCCCAATAGCTAGAAGTGTTGCCTGAACTCAGGCATCTCATTTCCCAGTAACCAATTCCAACTCGCCACAGACTCTTAGCATAAGAGATATTTATAACACCACAACTTACCACCAGTTATAGGGTTCTTGTTTCCATATGGCTGGTGACTAATCCAGTTTCAGTATTTAGTCTTGAGGGTCTTCTCCTATAACCATTTTTGGCATCAATTGTCTATTTGGATTCCAGAGGCCATTGCTGAGACAAGGATTCAAATATAGGTACTTTATTGGAGAGGTGATCCCAGGAAGCACCACTCAGGGAGGGGGACAGTATGACAGGAAGGACAAGGAAACCAATAAAAGGTGGGTTATCAGACTAGGTATCAATTTGGGCAAGTAGGCTCCATCCTATTAGGGCTTGGGGAGATTATATGATCACAATCAAGGGGTGGAAAAGCTGAGGTATTTACCCACTAAGTCTCTTTCTGTCATTGCTGGGGTATTTATTTGCCCTTTCAGCTGGCCCTGTGCAGGGAGCAAGAATGTCCCCACAGCTATACCAAAGCCCTCAGAAGCAGCCTGCAGGGTCTAGATATGTGCATGGAAGGGATATAGGTGGGGGATGGGCTACATCTGTTTCTTTTCTCATAAAATTAGGAAGGTTATGATTATCTACTTCTAGCCACATGCCAAAGCAAAATAGCGAATTATGTCTATATATTGTGATGAAAAGCACCCAAGAACAACTTTCTCTAAATATATTTTTATCAACTATCCTCATGTTCTGGTGTCTGAAATCACCCCATTTGTTTTTATTCCTTTAGCCTAAACTCTTGATATACTTGTACAAAAGTAGGTCGTACTTGGAAAGAATTATGCATTAAACCATTATAACAAAATATAAATCATAAAACAAAAATAATAGTGTCATTTAACTACCAAACTGAAAATAAATTCTGGCATTGAGGCACACAGGAAAAAAATCACAAATCTCTTTAAAAACTAAACATCCAGAGATATTCCTAAATCCATCATTTTAAAAATATGTTGATTTTATATAGAGAAAGGTCAATCCGTCATTAACTGGCTACATGACTGGCTATGTGACTCATTCCAACATAATAGCCTGTAGCAAATAAGCAGATTATGATGTGCTATTTCATGTAATGCTTAACAGTAAGTGATGGCCACTACTCTGCTTTCTGCCTTTCCCTTACCCTAACTTTCCAATGCCCATATCCATACCCACATGTAAGGTGCCACTTTATAAGTAAAAGAGTCATGTAAAAGTTTAGTATGATCAGTTTGTGTCCTTATTGGGAGTTCAAGGGCCAAAACACTCCACTCTTCAACACAATAGTTTTTGTCCCAGTTTTCTCTGTTTCACATCATTTGCTTTGGGATTTCCTTCTCTAAGTCCTTTCACGTAGCTATTACAATAAAATAGCCCTGAAATTACCTCTTTTTCTTGAAAGGGTGTCTACTTTCAGAAAGCAGAAAAGGATCACAATGGGGAAAACAGAGAGGAGGTATGTGGTGTTCCTTACAGGACAGCTCTGCTTGAGGCCACAGGGAGAAACAACTTGAAAGAAGATGCTTGACATTTTTGAGTGTGCCTATATAAGTTGGGATCCCAGTCAGAAACAGATGGCACATCTAAATTATGATAATTTGAGGAGGATTTAATTAAGGGGTAATTTACTAAAATGAGGGTAGTGTATAAGAAAACCACAAGGAACAGTGCACTCTCTCACACCATCACCATCCATAAGTTTGAGGGAGCAAAGGGAAGAGTTATAGGATCCCAGTGACCCAGAAAGATAGAAAAAACCGGAGAAGATTCCTACAGAAGCTAATACTTCTGTCAAATGATATAGCCAGCCCATGGAGACCCTTCCATGAGAAAAAGAAAGAAAGAAAGACCCTCGTATCTCTCTCCCCCTCTGGTTCCTTGCCTGGGCTTTCCTTTGGGTACCTCAATGGAAGCCATACAATAAGAGGATGAGTTGATGGAGTCTGCACAAGTTAGCATAAAGGCATAGAATAGAGCAGGGTACAAAAGGAAGGAGAGTAAATCTGAAAAAGCACCAGAACATTTCTAGCCCATGGTCCTTATTTTTATTTGGGGAAATTTACCAATGTATTAACTCTGTAAAATTTGAGGACCACCATCCAATAAAGAAGCTTTAAAATTAGACATGTGTTTTCTCTGATTGCTGGAAGCTATGCTTCATCAGTTAGGTGCTCATGCCAGGCAAGTAGAGCGATGTTAGAATTAATTTTGTCTAGGGGAAGTAGCCAGGTGCTGCCAATAGCAGCCTCCATGGTCTAGGCATAGCAGAGCCAGTGGTCAAATCCAGTATCCAGTCATGGCAGCCTTGGGCCCTCTCCCCACAGATATTTCCTGAGATGACCTTGGCTAGGCTTCTAGCCAGTTAGGTTTTCTGAGTTTATCTGAGCCTATTTCTGTAGCTTTCCTGTTATATTTGTTTATTTTTTTCAAATAATTTCTTATACAGTTCAAAATCACAAAAAAAATAATTTGTGGTTTCTGGAATAAAGAATTCTGACTGGTGGGGGGAAAATGATACCACTTGTATGCTTGCAGAGATAACACTGGAGGGGCTACCATGATGCTACATTGGGCATCCAGAGCTGTACCACAGTGATCTAACCTTAAACAATCTTGGTAAATAAGATCAAATTTAGAATTATTCATCTTCCTTAATTAGTGCTGAAAACAAACAACCCAAAACGTTACCTAGTATTCTAGGAGAATAACCTTAACACACAGCATGACATGGCATATCTATGATTCACATGTTACCTTAGTAATCTGGGGAAAAAGAGCTCATTGAAGGCATTGAGAAACTGAGCAACTACCATAAGGACAGAATGCCAGGAAGGATGCATTCAAGGACTGCAGACTGAGCAGATGTTTCTGATGGCACTGGATAGTTCAAAGAAAAACAATGAGCAAAGGCCTAAATCCCAAAATTTTTGGCTCATGTAATTGACTGAAACCCAGGAAATTTCTACAATTAAGCTAAAGAATAGTTTACTTTTTGCAGTGGCAGAGCTGAGATGGGGGTGCCCGTTTGAGATTTACAGCTACTCTATCAATCTGAATAACTCATTAGTGTCTATCCCACATTTCCTAAACTCTTGCCCTCCTTCCCAGCCCTTACTCTCTAAGCCTGACAATGAGATGTATCATTGAAAAACAGTAATGGGGAAATGCTTTAGTGTGCAGGATGAGGAGTGCCAAGAGGCAGGGGTAGGGGGTCTCAGGTAGTAGAAGGTGAGTGTCCTAGTGACCAGGGCAGGACCAAAAGGGCAACTGGAAACTTCCACTGTCAAGGATGATCAGGAGACTGCTAACAGGGCCACTTGTATGCATTCAGAAAGTTTATACATGAATAAGGCATTCCTAAAAGGAAATAAGAAAATAAATTGGAGAAGGGGAAGATAAAGTTTTTCTTGCCATTAGGATTTCTTCCTGAATTTATTTAAGTAATACCATGGTATTTCTGTAAGCTTCTTACAATCTTTTAAAATAGCTACTTTAGACACAAAGATTTATTTTTGGAGATTTTACCCCCAAAAAATCCATTTACTTAGCAATTCTTCATAAAATAAAGCTATTTTTTATTCTTTAATATAACTGTATCCCTAGTGATATTCTTCTAAAACCTAGGTGGCCCAGTGATACTGCTTTTATAGAGCCATCATTTCCTGATGCTTTTCTTTAAATTGAGTACTAGTTTTATAGTATTACAAAAACATTCATGGATTAACTCTATTATAGCCAATTGTCAAGAAATAATCATAAAATAGTTTAATCACTATATTTATTGTGACAGAAAATTATGGTATGTATAACGAAATCAGCATAGCCTGATTTCGGAAATCAGTATAAGCACAATATAAATGTAAAATACTTTCATATATAATCTTGAATCCTGTTTAAAAGGCGTGGGGTGAGAGAATCAATTCCTAAATAAGAGAAATGTAACAACTGAACAACCAATATTAATGTTTAAATGTGCAGCGTATCTGGAATATCAGCAGTATAAGTCAATAAAATTAAGATGTCCTAAAATTGACATTTTTCAACTCAGTCCAAGTTTCTGATCCCCCCACTTCATGCAGAAATCTTTATAGAGTCCACCTGAGATTTTCACTCTCTTGTCCTAGTTTGTTTCAAGTAGTTACCATCTTGTTTAACTTCCACCTCAAAGTGTTCACAAAGCCATCTTAATTGCCTCACTTGGGCCCTGACTGCTTCCTCCCAGAAGCTCACTCAGCTCCCGCAGGGACCTTCAGCTAGGACGGGGCATGAACTGTTTATGGCAGAAGTCTTTGGTGGCAAGCAGCTGTCAGATCTGGGATGATCATTTATGGAGAAGAACAATGGTGTTTGCTGCTCCCTTTGAGAGCACAGTCACCTCAGCTTTCCACAAGTTCAGCTGGCAACTTTGCACCACTTACCTTACGGAGACTTATAAAAGTCTCTATGTTGTATTTAGTTACTAACAACCACATGGCCCTAAAGCTCAGCCTCCCTGGGTCTATAGGAATTTTGCATCACTTCCATGCTACTCTAGTGGAGTGGGAAATCAGGTGAGGATCTGGAAGCCATGCTATGTCCAGAACTCCTCACCGTGCTGCCATATTTCTTTTTCCCCCATCCAAACTTCAGCATGGTAGGACATCTTTATGGGTTGCTACTCACAAAGTCAGTTATAAAATAACACCCCAGTTTCTTCTAGTTCTGAAACACCATACCTTCATAAGGAATTCTAGCATATCTACTTCTTCCTTTTGAGGAATCACCGAATAGGGACAGGATTAATTTCTTTTGTATTTTTCCTCTCCTTTCTCAGAACTTGACACCAGCCCCACTATTAACATTTGGATTGCATAAATTTTTATTGTAGGTGTGGGTGTCCTGGGCATTATAGGATGCTTAGCAGAATTCTTGGCTTTTGTGCACTACATGATAATAGCACATGCTGAATTATGACAACCAAGTTCGTCTCCAGACATTGCCAAATGCCCCCTAAGGGATGAAAACAACACTCCACTGAGAACCACTGCTCAACACTAATTATACTTCCTAGTATAAAGGTATTATGTATATACATAGTATGAGTTGAAGAAGGAAGAAAGAAACCTGCTGTCTATTAAAATCTCTGCAATCTGTGATGTCTCATCACTCAATGATATCACCTGAAACCTAGTACTTAAAAACATTTGGGATTCTCTTTTCTCAGCAATGGATATATCCACAGAAATATGCTTCCATTTAACATCAAGATCAGTAAAGTTAGAACTGTGGCCTAGAAACCAGGTTGAGAACATCTTCAGTTAATATTTCACATACTCCCTTGTCCAGGTTCTAGCACACACAGTTTGAGAACCAAGAGAATGAGACACATGTTGTAGTTGTTCATTGCCTGCTGAGGGTTGTATTATTGATCTTGTGTTACTATGGACACTGCTACCTTCCTGAAGTATATAATCCTAGTATTCCTGAGTCTAAAACTATAACATTAAAATGTTAGATAAATCTCATAGCCTTTAAACATTTCTTTAAGGATGCCCCTCTAACCATCATTCTTTCTTAATTCACAAACTTTTAAAAAGGAATCTATATTTACTGCCTTTAACTTCCTTATTTCATTTCACTTCTTAATCCATTGCAATATCACTATTTTCATACCACTCCACTAGAACTATTATAGTCCTGGTCTCCTTTTCTTGTTTGCTGACCTCTCCATATTTTATATTATGACCAGTTTGACTTTCCATGAGTGGCCTAACATTAAGCAATCCTATAACAACCACTGTATCAATTCCTTTCATTTTATTGTCAGTGCTGATTTTACCCACTTTTCTTCTCTCAGAGACTCTCATCACTAGTTTGGCACACTCTGTCTGAGGTAAGCATTCCTTGGTGCTTCTGTGATGGTTATCTCCTACTGCTTACTCCAAATTAACTCCTGGCCCTCTCACTTTGCTCTGTGCCCTGAGAAGCAGACCTTTAGGTCCTATATCAATGAGCTTCCAAGCAGTATGTCTTCCTTTGACCAGCTTTGGCCAATGGAGATCACCAGCATAGAGAGAAGGAAGTGAGTCAGGTCCATTTATGTATTCCCTTCATATAATAATCTCCTCTCAGGCTGACTGTGCCCCTCAACATACGGGCACTGTTTGATGGCCACCTGCACCCTTGTATATCTTTACATCTGGCTTTAGGTGATATATACTTTCTCTCATCTATTTAGAGCTAAAGGATGTAATAGCTTTATTGCTGTTAGTAACATATTCCTTCCATATCCCTTTGGTTTCCTTTACCCTGCACATACTTTTTCAATCCATCTCTTTATAAATGCACCCTCCTGAAATTATTCCAATTATTATTGAGTGTGTCCTAGGTTTCCTCTTGTGACCTTGAATATGATAGCCACCAATATACTATTATGGCCATGTCCTTTTCTCCAAGGTCACAACTTGTATATATGATTTTCCACTGAATTTATATAACCTGTGTACTCCATGGGAACTTCAAATTCAACATGCTCAGATTGAATCTATTATCCTCTTTCTCCCCAAAGCCTTATTCCTTCAAATTAATTTGACTCTCCCATTCTCACTATATATGCATTAATTTAATCATTAAATCATACCGAAATGGCTTTCAATCTGTCCTACTTCATCTTTACCACCTCTCTCTTAGGTTAGTAATTATTGAATTTATCATTTAAACTGAAAATAACTTTTTAAGTTTTGTGTCTACTGGCTCACTGCTAGTGAATTCCTCTTCTATACTAGTAGTGTGAACTATCCTATCTTGAATAGCTGACATAGAAATTTTTCTAAGCTGTTTTCTCCTCTAAATAATAAAACTCTAAGGATCTTACAACTTACTACTCATCTTATGATATAGTTGCCCTGCAGTCTCATACTCATCCATCCAGTCCTTCCCTTCCTGATAACTAGAAATGCCAAATTCACATCCTCTGAATACATTATATTACTTTGTTTCTCTGTGTTCTTCTACATGTTGTTTTGCACATAGCGGATTTATTAGATTAATATCTTATCATATTTCATTTATTCATATATTAGTTCTGTCTCTATGAAGCCTTACTGATCTCAAATAAGCTTCAGTATTCATTCCCTTGTCCTATATATGTAGACAGTAATAAATATGATAATAAATTTTAAGTACTTATATATTTTATATGTTGCTAAACTTGAACTCCTCAAGGGTGTGGACCATTTTTGTTTTGTTTATTATTTTTTAAAAATTAAGTTTATTTATTTATTTTGAGAGAGAGAGAGCAAGTGGAGTACACAGAGACAGAGGGAGAGAGAGAATCCCAGGCAGGCTGTGCACTAATTAGAAGTGGGGCTCAAACCCATGAACTGTGAGGTCATGAGCCGAGCCCAAATCAAGAGTCAGATTCTTAACCAATTGAGCCAGCTGGGCACCCCAAGAATGCAGACCATCTTTAAAAAGGACTTCAGATTTCATGGAACTAAAATAACCTTATCAGAAATTATTGATTCATCAGATTGCTTCTTTTTTTCACATAAAGTATTTTAAAAAGAAAAAAAATTTACATTTTATTTTAAAATAAGTTTTATTTTGGCAGGTTCTGTTATATCGACTGCCTAAGAGTCATAGTGTAAGAAACAACAACCTCCCCTTTTCCTCTCCATCAGCTTGACAGCTCCAAAGGAACAATGATGCTTGAATGCATCTCCATCCATGTTGGCCAGATGGGTGTTCAGACTGGCAGTGCCTTCTGAGAGCTCTATTGCTTGGAACACCAATAGTCATATCCACTCTGATAGTCAAAAGCCAAATGACAAGACCATTGGGGGAGGAGATGACCCCTTCAACACTTTCTTCAGTGAGATGGATGCTGGCAAGCATGTGCCCACAGCAGTTTTATTCCAGTAGACCTGGAACCCATGGTCATTGATGGAGTTTTCACTGGCATCTACTACCAACTTTTCTACCCCGATAAGCTCATCACAGACAAGGAAGATGCTGCCAATAACTGTGCCCAAAGGCACTACACTATTGGCAAGGAGATCATTAACCTTGTCTTGGGCTGAATTAGGAAACTTGTTGACCAGTGTACAGGTCTTGGTGTTCTTGGTTTTCCACAACTTTGGAGAAAAAATTGATTCCAGGTTCACCTCCCTGCTGATGGAACATCTCTATGTCAATTATGGTAAGAAGTCCAAGATGGAGTTTTCCATTTACCCAGCCCCCCAGGTTTCCACAGCTGTAGTTGAACCCTACAACTCCATCCTCACTACCCATAGCACCCTGGAGCACTCTGTGCCTTTATGGTAGATGATGAGGCAATATATGACATAGGTCATACAAATCTTGATGCTGAACACCCAACCTGAACTAACCTGTATAGGTTAACAGCTCAAATTATATTCTTCACCACTTTTTCCCTCAAATTTAATGGAACTCTGAATGTTGATTTGACAGAATTCCAGGCCAAGCTGATGTCCTATCTGTATCCAATTCTCTCTGGCCACACATGCTCCTGTCACCTTGGCTGATAAAGCCTACCATGAACAACTTTCTATTGCGAAGATCACCAATGCATCTTTTGAGCCAGCCCAACAGATGGTGAAATGTGGTCCTTGCCATGTTAAATACTTGGCTTTCTGCTTTTTGTTCTGTGGTGACATGATTCCAAAAGATGTCAGTGCTGCCATTACCACCATCAAGACCAATTGTACAATCCAGTATATGGACTGGTGCTCCACTGGTTTCAAATTTGGTATTAATTACCAGCCTCCCACTGTGTTACCTGGTGGAGAACTGGCCAAAGTAAAGCAAACTGTATACATGCTGAGCGACACCACAGCCATTGCCAAGGTCTGGGTTCTCCCGGACACAAGTTAGACCTGAGGTATGTCATGTATGCCTTTGTTTACTGGTATGTAGGTGAGGGCATGGAGGATGGAGAGTTTACTGAGGCCCATGATAACATGGCTACCCTTGAGAATTATGAGAAAGTTGGTATGGATTCTATTGAAGAGGGTAAAGAAGAAGGAGAGGAATACTAAAGTTAAAAATGCCACAAAAGTGCTGCTTTTACAGGGAAGATTATTCTGTTTTAAACATTTAAAAGTTGTGTTCTAATCGGTTAATTTGTATGTAGCAATATATACTCTTCATATACAATTATTAACTTGTACTTGAAAATTCAATGCTTTGTTTAATTTCTCTGATGAGTTTAAATACAGTATTCTCTGTCATTTAAAAAAATTAAGTTTATTTAGCTTGAGAAGGAGCATGAGTGAGCTAGGGGCAGAGAGACAGAGGAAGGAGAGAATCCCAACCAGGTTCTGCATTGTCAGCACAGAGCCTGATGTGGGGCTTTAACTCACGAACCGCGAGATCATGACCTGAGCTGAAACCAAGAGTCTGATGGTTAACTGACCCATCCACCCCGGCTCCCCAAGTATTCCCTTGTCTTAAGTAAAAAAATAAAGATAATCATAAAAATAATAAAACAATCAATCATATTTTGAGATATTGTCTTTAAGCAACTCTCCAGTGTAAGTAATTGTAACCAGAATAGCAATCTTATACTCCTATTGGAAAAGATAATCTTTTGGCCACATGCCAGAGGAAAAAAATCAGCATTGTAGGCATTATAATTTTTTTTTATCTCTAAAGCAATTTGCTTTATTAATTATGTTACCCTGTGTTTTCTTCTTCTTCTTTTTTTTTAATAATTTAAGGCATTATAATTTCTTAAATCAGTTTTGTCTCTCTTTTCTAGCTGGTTTCCTATACCTTTACTATGAAATGTTGCATATAAATTTAATTATAATTCACTCTCCTAGGTATATTCAGTTCTGTAATTTGAGAATTAAAGTTCTATATATTCAAGTTATTATTTAAATCAGGATGAGAATTAGTGTTATTTAGCTATATGTTTTCTTTGTTTGCTTTTAGTTACTAGGTTAAGCTTAATTTCCATTCATTTTTGGCTATTAAGAAATGAATGTTTTTGTGGTGTTAATGTATGCCTGAATTTCATAAATATTACAAACATAAATCTTTGCAAACATAAATCTCTTCTAATCAATATATTAAACATAATTGATTCAAATTGGTATTTGGTCTTCACCATTAAAGTATAAACAAGATAATTTGCTAGTAGTAAGTATACATTAAATAGATTAATATAATTATTTAAAACTAAAATACTCTCTATAATGTGGCTGATAACTTCAATTAAAATATAATCCTGTGTGATGTAGATATTTACAACTTCTTTAAAATTATCCTTTATTAATTTTACAGAAGAAATATTTCAATGTCTCTAAACTTGACTCTATATTTGAAGTTTAGGAATCCATTTATAACTTTTCTTTAGAGGATATTCATGATTCCTCATGACAAGTATTTAATTATAAATCAACTGAAAAAAAACCCATAAAACTTTAAGAAAATCTTATACAAAGCTATTCTATTATTATAAAACCTTAATTAATAACTGCATAAAGTTGTAAATATAGCAAATTTTGAAATTAATCATGCAAATGTTGAAGAGCATTAGATTTTTTTTTTCCAAACAAAGTAGCATAAGACTTATCTAAGAATTATATGTTAAGAGCACCATCAAACAAGCAAATTAAAAATTGTTAGAAGCTCCTTCAAGGTTATACTTTACTATTCTTGAAAAGAGACACTTGAAAATTGTCAGAGCTTCTGAAATTGACAGTCTGTGTTATACTATTAACTACTGAACAGATAGATGAAAATATTTGCACAGAAAGTATTCTAAAATATTATATAAAAATGAGTGTATATATTATGGAATTGGAGTCAATATTTCCAAAAAACTGGACACCTAGAATCAAGTGTCCAGGACACAGAGTGGTTTAGAAAGAGAGCCCTGCAGCCGCACTCCTGAGTTCCCATTTCCATCGCCTACTAGCTCATTAACTGTGATCTTCCCTTTCCTTTTCTCCTGCAATCTCCAAGAGTTATTTTGGTAATAAACTGAGACAGTAAATGTAAAGCGCAGAGCCAAGTCCATTGTAAACATTGACACATGTTTGTTACTATGTGGCATTGGAAGAGGTCTTGGTGGTGGGGGTCCCTTCCTTAGGGACAGACGTTTTCCTGTGCCCTTAGAAGACTTTTGGTTTGAGAAGTCTAAGAGGTGCTGTAACGCAGAAGGACTATCTCTCTCAAACTAGTTTATTCACTTCCTGTGGCCATACGTCACATTTTCACTCTGATAACCATAGCTTAAGCATTTCCCATCATCTCAGTCCTTGAAACTCTACATCCCTTATAGCTATGTTCTGTCTTTCCCTTGGCATCTTCTCTGAGTATTCTAGGTAAAAGTAACTTCCTCCTCTACTGCAGGCATTACGTTTCATTTACATTTTTTTGAGTGCTTATGATTATTTAGAAAACTGCCTTGTTTTCTGCTAACAAACAGCTTAATTAAGTGAATATTATTATTAGTCCCATCTTTCACATGAATAAACTGAAGGTTATATAGATTATATTTATTACACAAATAACCAGTGAGGAAACAGCTGAGAAGTGGCTGAGACAGGTCCACCTGCCTCCCATGTCCACTTTCCAAAATGACTTTTCCTGATTGCCTTAGTCTCAGATATGCTTCTAATAGAGTGTCTTGGATTGCTACTGTTTGTATTCATTGCTTATTTCCCTTACTAAATTATGAACACTTAGAATTTCACAATTCTTCTACTGGTTGTTATCTAAAACAAAAAGGTCAACCAGAAACAGAGAAAGGGGGAAAATTGCTTTTCATCTGACCTTGCTGAACTCAAGAAATACTAACGTTCTCATGGGAAATATACATGGGAACATTTTCAGACTATAAAGATTCAAAGAATAGTCTTATCTTGCAGAGGCTATGCCAAAGAAATCTGAATCTTTGGCATGTCAATATTAATGACACATGTCAGCTTTCATAGGGTCATAAGATAAATAATAACCTGAACCACTCTCTTCCAAAGCTTTTGTTTCCTCTAAAGGCTGACATGGTGTCATATGAAGTCACAGGTCCCATTACACCTGCTGCAATCAATACTGCAATTAAAGAAGACTAGGACCTGAAGGAAATGATCAAACAGATCCAAACCTATTTTCTCCACTTTATATTAATTCAAAACAATAAAATGAGAAATTAAATATATTGCATGCATACACACGAGAAACTGACAGTTACTGAGAGGAGTAGGTCATAAAGATACAAATCAAAAATAACAAGGTTTTATACAAATTTCAAATGTTTCAGTAGCCCTTGTCAGAAATAAAAATATAAGTAATAAACACTATGCCTATTCAGCAATGTCTACTTCTTTACACATTCAGTAGTTCAACACAGAACTGACATAATGCTTTGCACTTTTACATTTTTGTCGATAAGATTAAGATATCAATGGCAAGCTAACATAATGGTTAAAATCAGCATTTCTAGTTGCATAAAAGAAGGTCTTTGATTTGCCTGTACAAATTCAATAACAACTCATTAGATGTAACTACGACTTATTACTGTGTTTCTTCAAAGATGATGTCTCAATATTTTGCCTTATGAAATAAGGCAAATGATTTCATGTAATCTTAGATTTTAAGTATGTCTTAAATATCAGCATAGAAAGTGCTTGAGTGGCTAAAGAATTCCCATAATTTGAAGACAAAATCAAATAAAGGTTACCCTCTGAAACTGAAAGTTGTAAATATCATAACATTTTAATATCAGATTTAATTATGTTGAATACACAACATGATACATGTATCTTCATTTTGTTTGCCTTCATTAATGAATTCAATTTTTATTTAGTGGGCTGTCTTAGTTGTAAGTGATATAAACAACTCACACTTCCTTAAGGAAAAAAAGAGAGGGAGGGAGAGAGAGACAGAGAGCGAACGAGAGACAGAGAGAACTATACTATGATGACATGAAGGAGAGGAGCAGTCTTATGAAAACTGTATTGACTAGAACTGAGAAATGTAAACTATTAGGACTTTTTATTTCTACCAGTGATGTTTCTCTGTGCCTAGCTGCATTATTCTTCTTTCTGGTTCTTTATCCACATAGAATATTATGGCCAGACTAAAGCTCCTAATTTTGCTTGTGAAATGTTGTTAATAAGCAAAAGTCACTTGCTTTCTCATTCCCAATTCCAAAATCCCCAAAACAAAAATCTATTCGGTATCAATTATGCCATGTCCAATTCAATCTAATCACCAATGCCTGGGAAGCAACCCCATGTGCCATTATATGGCTACCATGAGTTACTTGTGGCATAGGGGCAAGAGTATTATAAACTTGGAAGATAACCCAAACTATATTAATCCATTTGGCTATCTACAGTGGTAAACTATCCAAACATCCAAAGCTATCTGTGCAATTCAAACACACTTAAGTTTCCTGGAAAACTATAATCAACTCAGCTCTTTTACGTTGTGTCTGAGGTTATGTCCCTATTTCAAAACAGAAAAGCCACAGCCTATATGGAGCATAAACAACGGGTTATATATTCAAATTAGTCCAGCTAACCACCTTTGTCTAAAAGAGAATGGCTATCATGAATATTCAAGTATTTAAACAGGTTTGTTCTATAGTATAATGTGGAAAATTCTCTTGAATCCAAACAAACCTGGATGATATATTTAAGACCACCCCACTGTCTTTCCTCTTCTTTCACGAACACCTACAGTCATACTACTTACAAGTTCAATTTCTTTGGTATCTCTATATAAGAAAAACATTGACCTGGATCATAGACCCAAGGTTTCTCATCACTAGCAAAACATAATCCCCACTCTGAACAAATGTCCATCTAATTTACAAATGAACAATAGCTAATATATTACGAGCCAATGTTTTAAAAACTGATCTTCCTTGAATGAATCAGGATCTAAATGATTGCTCTTTGTATGTCACTGGAAAAGGAAAATGCATTCTTAAGATCAAAGAACTTATCTAGCTAATCCAGATAGACCATAATAACTTAACATTTAATGAAGTTGGAAAAATTACTATTATAATGACAAACTCTCCCAAAAAACTTCTAGATTTTAATAGTTTAATATTATTTGAGATCACATATTTCAACAAGTGACTGAGTCTAATATTTATTGACAAGATAACTAAGTGATAATTCTTGTAGCAAAAAGCTCATACAAATAAAGTACCACCTATGTGTAATAATGAAAGCTTTATGGGATTAAAAATGACTAACTCAAAATTGCACCACACCTCCTTGAAATTTTAATAAATTGCTTTTGAAAAAACAATTATTTTTCAACTATGCAAGTGTATGTACATTATATGGTATTTACTTTTGAGCACCTGAAGAAGAAAAATGTAATTTGTGATTGAAATGGTAGCCCTAATTTATTCTCTTCAATAATGTTGAGATTTGATTTTAGAATGATTAATGATGATTATAAGCAATGAATTGAAAAGGTCATCAGGTGAAAAGTCCAATTTAGGAACTTCAGAATTCTTTACATTAGTGGTTTCCAATTGCCATTTAGTTGCAGAACATTTTTAAAGTATATGTAAAATTAATATAATCAGATTATGTATGATCTGCTAACAGAAATGGATGAGAAACAGAACTACCCCATCAAAGCATTTCTTTTCTCCTTAAAACTCTAAAGCCTGGTGGGATTATTTACAAACCAGTCTAAAATATTAGTATTTCTTATTATGGCTTCCATTATTTTTCACAACAAATTCCAAACACATCAATACCAAAGAAATGTCAGTTGCATCCTACTCTCCAGAGCCGTTTGTTCCTAAACTGCATTTTGATTCGTGATAATATAGTTTCCTCAGCCGGGATGATTTACAGTGATCCAAGAAGTGCCATGTCTTTGTGTACTTTCCAACATGATGAGCAGTCCATCTAGGCTAAAACTTATTTTTCTTCATTTGGAACGAGAAGAGTGTCCACATAGAGTGAGGAAGATAATGGTGGCTTACCAGAATGTCTGCATATTGTTTCTTTTTCCTGGAATACTTTTTCAGCTTTTCAGGATGTCCCATAAGACATCGGATCCCTTCAGTTTTTTACAATCAGATGATATTTGAGGTCACAACATCATGACATTCTCTGCAGCATTAGAGTGTGTTGTGCTCTTTCTTTTTCTCTGCTGGAAAATTGACATTAGCAAACAAGATGGCAATGACATATTTTATTATAGTTACTGACTTACTAAATTCCTATTAATAATACTCATAAATATTCCCACGACATTCAGTTATGATTATCATGTTTATTTACTGATTATCATTGATAATGTGTGAAATTTGACTGCATTACCCTCCAGAGGAACTGTGCAGGTAAAGATACATATGCTAGAAGAGGAAAAAGAAAATAGGAAGAGGAGCAGGAGCAGAAGATGTTCTTTAGAGTGTGTCTTATTTCTTAAAAAAATATTATTATATAAGAAAAAGGCAAGCCACACTCTGAAAAAAAATTGCAAAAGCCATATCTGATGAAGGATTGTTATCTAAAATATGCAGGGAACTTTTAAAATCCAATAAGAAAATGTTTAAAAACTGACTACAAATGGGCCTAAAAGGGACACCTAGGTGGCTCAGCCAGTTGAGCATCTAACTTCGGTAAGGTCCATGAGTTCAAGACCCGTATCAGGCTGATAGCTGTCAGCACAGAGCCCACTTTGGATCCTCTGCACCCCCCCCCGCCCCTCCCCCACTTGCATTCTTTTGAAAATAAACATTGTTTAAACGGGCCAAAAATCTTCACAGACACCTCATTAAAGAAGTTATACAGACGGCAAATAAACATATGAAAAAATGCTGCACATCATATGGCATCAGGGAAATGCAAATTAAAATAATAAGATACCATTACAAAATTATGAGAATGGCCTAAATCCAGAATACTGACAAGATTAAATGCTGACAAAGATGTAGAGCAACAGGAACCCTCATTCATGGCTACTGGGAATGTAAAATGGGACAGCCATTTTGGAAGGCAGTTTGGCAGTTCCTTACAAAATTAAATATATTCTTACTATGATCCAGCAATCACACTCATTGGTATTTACCCAACTGAGTTGAAAAGTTATTTCACACAAAAGCATACAAATAAATGTTTATTAGCAGCTTTATTCATAATTGCCAAATGTTGGAAGCAACCAAGATGTCTTTCAGTAGGCAAATGGATAAATAAACTATATCCAGACAAAAGAATATTATTCAGAATTTTTTTTAAAAAAGGAGCTATTGTCATTAAAAATGAAACGAATCTTAAATGCATGTTACTAAATGAAAGAAGACAACTGTAAAGGCTATATTCTATGTGACTCCAATTATATGACATTCAGGAAAAGGTAAAAATAGGGAGATAGTAAAAAGATACAAGATTGCCAGAGGTTGGGGTGAGGAAAGGCTGACCAAGCAGAACAAAACAGTGTTTTTAGGGCTGTGAAACTATTCTGTATGATACTACAATGGTGGATATATGTCACCATACTTTTGTCAAAAATCGTGGAATGTAAGGAGGATAGAATGAGCCCCAATGTAAACGATGGACTTTAGATGAGAACAATTTGTCCCACTCTAGTGAGAGATGTCAATAGTGGGGAGTTGTGTATGCATGGGGAGAGGACTATATGGGAACCCTGTGTAGTTTTCTGCTCAACTTTGCAGTGAACCTAAAACTGCTCCAAAAAATACTTTACTATTAAGTAAACTTACTTGTTCTATGTACCTTATAGTACATAGGACAAAAATCGATTGTGTGAGACAGGGTCTGATGGATTTGAAGACATTTCAAATAAATAGCTCCATGCTAGTCTTCTTCAAATTTAAGTTTTGCATCCTAGATTTCCTTGGTACTCCAAATTATACACATTCAAAACTTATCTTCTTGTATTTCCTTCAAACTTTTCTTTAACCTGCTTTACCTAGCAGAATTTACAGTGCTACTGTCAATTCAGAAGCCAAGAAAGAGAGAACCATTCTTAATATTGATATTATTCTTGTCCCACATATACAGATATTCACTACATTTTACCTTTTAAATTTGTCTTGAACTCATCTTTTCTTCCTAATCCCCAAAGCTGTTGCCTAGGGTACAAATTAGCATCACTTGGTGAAACTTTTAAAGTTCTGATCCCTAGGCATTACCCTCAGTTCAATTACAGCAGAATTGCTCGGGATGGAACGCAGGTATCAATAGTTTTTAAGCCTTCCAGGTGATTCTAACATGCAGTCAGAGTTTTCATCCATTGATTTAGACCTTAATGATCTAGAGACCGATAACTTCATCATGATCCTAAGTGATGGGTGGTCCTGCCTCCAGGACGCTTCCTGTCAAATGTTAAATCCACTATGCAGAGCCTCCTCTTAAAACACTCCTTATTTCTTAAACATATTTTTATTTATATCCAGTTCAGGATAAAACTCAGATTCTTGACAGGGGATATATGTGTCTGCATGATCTGGCTCCAAAATTCTGCTCAGTCTCACAGCCTCATTTTCCACATCAAATGCTTTGTAGTTGATAGTGCAGCAACATCAGACTGCTTACACTTCTCTGCACACACCATGGTGGCTTACCTCACTGCCTTGCTCATGCTGTGGCCGTTCCTTGATTTTATTTATCAGTCTTTCATTATTTAAGATTCATCTCAGAAGTACTCCTCACACCCCACATCAATATGTACCTTCTGTCTAGGCTGTGATAGAACTCACGTGCCTTATTTTTGTTTGTACTTAACCTCTACAGATTGTAATTATTTCCTTTTGCTCAATTCTCTCACTAGTCTGTGAGAAACCTGAGGAAAGGAACAGGTCCTATCAATGTTTTTGAAATCATCAGTGTAAATACAGTGGCTTCTTATTT
The DNA here is from genome assembly GCF_006229205.1 of Suricata suricatta. Taxonomy (NCBI): domain Eukaryota; kingdom Metazoa; phylum Chordata; class Mammalia; order Carnivora; family Herpestidae; genus Suricata; species Suricata suricatta. The sequence continues at coordinate 35,546,851 of NC_043704.1, read as the reverse complement.
ATCTCCTCACATAGGGAAAATAATTATAAAAAAACAAAATTTTAATTTTAACAGGATAGAGAGTGTTAACCAGAGAGATCACATTTTTTACATTAAGATGATAGTTTTCATTACTACTCCTAATCTACTTTATTGTACAAGCCCTAAAAGATGGATTGAAAGGAAGATTCTAGATGATTGCTTATGAATTTATTTCTATTAACATAAGCTTCTTAGAGAACTAGGAAGATTTTGCAGTACTATCCTGTAGCTGAAGATATCTGCCTACTTAGATAATCTTAGCCCAAGTCATGATATTGAAATGAAAATGGTGATTATTGACAGATCTTTGATGTGAATCATAACTAGAGGAACCAATGTCCCAGAAGTCCTCTGACCATAAATCTGGAATTAAAAATAACTATGTTGTGATCATCATGTTGACTCAAAACATTGTTAAACATTATGCTTATCCCTTTCATTTCTAATAATTAGTAAATAAATTCATAGGTGTCACTCCCTTCATACTACATTTTCCATCTCTTCTTAATATCCTCCCCATGAACTATTTATCCCTAACTTGTGGTCCTAGTCATTCCCCTCAGCCAAGGGTTATGCCCACTTTAATATTTATTTTTTAGCTCAATCATTTCCCAGTAATCATGCTTCTGTCATTGAACACCTAAGATGTGCTTCATATTTCTTTAGATTACTGTGTTTATGTCCCTGTTCCTGATTCTTGTGCTTAAAACTAAGCAACTCCTTCACCTAAATAACTGAATATCTATACTCTTACTTTCAGCCTCTTTCAATCTGACTTTCTCGCTAAAAACAATTTCTCTATCTCTGCCCCAATCCCTGAAATCACATCCTTGTCTTTTCTTTCCTTAGAATGGAAACCCACAATATGGACACTCAGAATTCCAGCTTTCTACTCAAACCCTAAGTCAAAGTGGAATGTGGTCTAATCCATCCTATCACTTTGTAAGTCTGATATTACTTTAAATAATGTGTTTAGAATCAGCTTGGTTATTATACCTGGATCTTGGGACCTTAGGTCTCAGATCTCAAAGAGAAACCTCACCTAAACTCTTGACAGATAATACCTAAAACCTCAAACATGATACACATTAATGAGTATATGGGGCAGTACCATAGTGTCAAAATATCAAACTACAATTCAGTCAGGCTGCCAATGAAAGGAAAATAATAATTAAAAGAAAAGGGGGAAAAGTACCATAGCATACATCTATAACATTTCAATGGTGTCACTTTTCTTACAATGGTTTTTTTTAGGGGTGCCTAGGTGGCTCAGTCGGTTAAGCATCCAACCTCAGCCCAGGTCATGATCTCATGGTTCGTGGGTTCAAGCCCTGCATTGGGCTCTGTGCTGACAACTCAGAGCCTGGAGCCTGCTACAGATTCCGTGTCTCCCTCTCTCTCTGCTCCTCCCCTGCTCATGCTCTCTCTTGCTCTTGCTCTCAAAAATAAATAAGCATTAAAAAAAACAACCCAAAGGTTTTGCTTAGATTCTAAGGGACTCAAACTTCTATTGTCAGATCTCCAAAACTTAGCTGTCACTTCATTAGTAGTAGTAGTCGTAGTAGTAGTAGTAGTAGTAGTAGTAGTAGTAATAGTAGAAGTAGATTATCGAAGTGATGTGCCCCACAGTCTTCTGTTCTTCCAAACCTGCTTCTAGTTTCCAACTATTTCTAGACATAAAACATGTCAATGACACTTCCTGTCCTTGAAGATCTCATATAGTAGAAAACACAGGCGCGTGCGCACACACACACACACACACACACACACACACAGTACATTAAAAGGTTAGAGTGATTGCTGTCTCAGATAAGTACAAACTCATGAAAGAAAAAAATAAATCTTAAAAAATGATGCAGTAAAGGAAAATACAAAAGCTTCCCAAGAAGAGAGGAAAGCAAGGTCAAAAGCATATGTATTAGGAAATTGCTTTCTTTCATAAAATACAAATTTTGCTTTTGTTAAGGAAAATGCTAATTGGAAATATGTGGCACAGAAGGGAGAGGAGGTAAAAGCAGGAGTGAGAGATAGAGAAGCAAATATGGCATCCATTTGTTCATTACCTGTATTCCATAAAAAGTGTGTTCTTAAATGCACTAAGTCATGGGAACCTATAGCAATTGTAAATTCCATTTGATTCATCTTTGATATTTTGAAACCTTGATCCTGTTCAGCAAGTTTAGTTGGTCCTGTTTATATGGTAGACTAAAAATAATAACTTGGCCCACATTATGGTCTTGTGAATTATTTATTTGGTTGAAATCTCCCTTTTTGCATTCTGGGGCAGGGAATGGGGATGGGGAGCAAGTGGAAAGATGATTCAGGATGATAATGAACCACTTTTTTCCCCTCAGCAATAAAGAAAGTGAAACTACCTGAGGAGAGGTGTCATTCTAACAATATTTACCATTCTTGTTTACCTATCAAGTAGAGCAAAACCAAAGTCTACCAGTAATTACTGCTTTAATGAATTATTTTGATTGCTTATTTCAGAAAGGCTCTCTGTTTTACATTAAATCCTTCTCAATTATTGAAATGCTGATTTAAATTCCCCAACACAGACTTGTGGACTCTCCTTAAATCATCCTCACTGTTCTCTAATGGTATGTGTTTATCTAGCAGAGGAATGCCTGCCTTGTCTCTAGGTAATTATTTAAACCACTCAAGTAAATATAAATTACTCTTCTCTGGTTAAATTACATATTCTCATACTTTAACTTAAAATCAGCTGTGAGAACATCCATTCTTTGTTATTTGTAACATTTTATTTTTTAATTATTTAAAAGTTATCATTGTAGTGAAAAATATTAAGTCTAGCTTCTCAGAATTAAGCTATAACACCCATTACAAATATTTAAAAGAATCATTAATTTAGTAAGCGTTTACTAAATGCAGGACCTTATATCAAGAAATGTGTTCATTTTAAATAACTTTTTTTCTGATATAAAAGGCTTTCTTCTGATTATGGGTGCTTACTTTAGGAAATTTAAGAGACAATAAAAAAGAGTGTAATATCACCTTAATCTCCCATTAGCAATATAGTTTTTAATATATTGATGTCTACATTCCTATTCTATTTTTCAATGAACATACATTTTTATATGTGTGTCTTCAACTTTAGAAATAAAACTGGAGTCGAGTTTAAAATATTGTCTTATAGTCTGCTTTCTTGCTTCTTAGTATCATATCCTAAGATTACAGAGGAATCAACAGCAAGTCTCTCATGCTTCAAGATCATTATTAACCTCCAACAGGTGTTGAGTGAGCCCTTAACATCGAAACATTCCTTAAATCTACCAATCTTCACCTGCCAGTTCAAAAAAGAGTTCTAGGCCTTCAGAGTAAGACCACTTCTAGCCTGGCTTCCAAACCACCTTCTACAGAAGTAAAACAGGGTTCTTGGTCACCCTCCTCTACTACCTCTTCCTCCCTCATGACTTCCTTGTTTGCCTTGAGACAGCCAGTAGGACTCCCACTATGTCCTTTTATTTCCTTTTTCTATTTGCCACAAAAGGAAATTCCCAGGTCACCATCACTCCCCGCCCTGTATCTCCTTCTTTCTATTTTCCATGTGGCTCTATACATCCTCTATTCTCTTCCCAGTTCCTACCACTTCCCGCTGCCCCTTCTGGAACTCTACCTCTATCAATAACAAAACCCTCTATAATCTCAGTATGTCCTCTGATCCCTTTTTCCAGGACCAGGTATTACCTTCTCAATGCATCTTCAATTTCAGGTTGCTTTTAAATACATTAGTTAATTTAGGCCACAATTATATGACCTATTAGCAGAACTGGACAGAGTAGATTACTTCCTTTTCCTTGGAATACTGTATTCACTTAGTTTCTATAACTCACTGCCTGCTTTCAGGTGGTTTCTTCTCAGTCTCACTTATTGGTTCATTCTAGGTTTGCTCAACTTTGAATAACAAATTCCCTAGATTTCTTCTCCTCCTTTTCCTTCTCCTTCTTCTTCTCTTCCTTCTCCTTCTTTTTTGGTGACCTCATTGTTTTCCATGGTTGTAAATTATATCTATGCTCTAATAATTCCCAAAGTTTTGCTCTAGTGCAGACTTTCTCCCTAAACTCTGAACTTACACACCCAATTGCATATCACCAGCTTCATATATAATAGTCAACTCAAATTTAACATTCTGAATCTGATCTTTTGAAAGGGGGTAGTTATGAGCATTGATTCTGAAGCATCATTGCTTCATTCAGCTCCTGACTCCATCTTTCAACAGCCATGTGAAACTGTCAAGGTATTTAAACTTTTGTGCCTCAGCTACTTTTATTCCCTGATTGGGGATAATATTGTTACCCACTTCACAATATTGTTGAATAATGTGGTCCAGAAGGAATTTAATTTTTTTGGTTCATTTAGGAGAAATGCCATTTCTTATCATCATAAGGAAATACATTTCTCTCTTTGGGTACTAAGAGATTTAGGCTGACTTGTAGTAGGACTTCATTCATGGAAATGCTTTTCAAGACTCACTAGATGAACATGTTATAGCAGCATTATCTACTATCTATTATCTATTTGTATTGGAGGTACATATATAATGAAGACTTACATTCATAGATTTTCTAAAGTAAATCAGCATTGTATGACTTGAATAATCTTTATTATACTATTCTATTTGATTTTTTAAATCTACCTTTTTAGGGGCTGCCTAGGTGACTCAGTCAGTTAAGCATCCAAGTCTTGATTTCAGCTCAGATTATTTTCTCACAGTTTATAAGTTCAAGCTCCACATCAGGCTCCATACTAACAGTGCACTAGTAGTGCAGAGCCTACTTGGGATTCTCTCTCTCTGTCTTTCTCTGCCCCTCCCCCACCCATAATTGGGTGCTCACTCTCTCACTCTGTCAAAAATAGACTTTAAAAATATTAAAAATCTAACCTTTTTAAAGTTCTTATTTAAATTCCAGTTATTTAATATCCAGCATAATATTAGTTTTAGGTGGACAATATAGTGATTCAACACTGCTATACATCACCTGGTGCTCATCACAAGTGCCTCCTTAATCCCATCACCTTTTAAACGCATATACCCACCTATCTCCCTTCTGGTGAGCATCAGTTTGCTCTCTATAGTTAAGAGTCTGTTTCTTGATTTTCCTCTATCTCTTTTTTCTCCTTTGCACATTTGTTTTGTTCCTTAGCCCCACATGTGAATGACGTCATATGGTATTTGCCTTTCTCTGACATATTTCACTTAGCATTATATTCTCTAGCTCCATCCATGTCATTGCAAATATAAGATTTCATTCTTTTTTATAGATATATATACATACATACATATACATATGTGTGTGTGTGTATATATATATATATATATATATATATATATATATACCACCTTTTCTTTATTCATCAATTGATGGATACTTGAGTCATTTCCGTAATTTAGCTATTGTAAATAATGCTGCTATAACTTCAACTCACATATATCCCTTTGAATTAGTATTTTTGTATCCTTTGGGTAAATACCAAATAGTACAATTGCTGTTTTGTAGAGTAGTTCTATTCTTAACTGTTGGCGGAACCTCAATTCCATTTTCCAGAGTGGCTCTACAAATTTGCATTCCTACCAGCAAAGTAAGAGTGCTTCCCCTTTCTCCACGTCCACACCAACACCTATTGTTTCTTGTGTTGTTCATTTTAGCCATTCTAACAGGTGTGAGATGAACTCTCATTGTGGTTTTGATTTGCATTTCCCTGATGATAAGTGATGAGTGTCTTTTCATGTATCTGTTGGCCACCTGTATGTCTTCTGTGGAAAAATGTCTATTTGTGTTTTCTGCTCATTTTTAACTGGGTTACTTAGTTTGCGAGATGTTGAGTTTTATGAGTTTTTGTATAGATTTTGGATACTAACCCTTTATCAGAAAAGTCATTTGCAAATATCTTCTCCCATTCTGACAGTTGACTTTTTAGTTTTTTAAATTCTTTCCTTCCCTGTGCAAAAGCTTTTTATCTTGATGCAGTTCCAACAGTTTTTTTTTAATTTTGTTTCCTTAAAATATCCAACTTTAATTCATTTTTCTGATATTTGGTTAAAGATATTTATATCTTTGGGTGGTCTACAATTTCTATGTCTTTGCTTTGTCAAACTTTCATATGAGAATTATACAAAATATAAAAATTTTTATATATATAAAAATTAATTAGAAAGCTCTTTTTCCCCTCCAATATCTAGATAAGATAATATAGTTTGAGAATTATCTGTTTCTTTAATCATGTGAGAGAGCTTTCCCTTTAAACCACTATTGTCCAGGGGCTCCTGGGTGGCGCAGTCTGATGGGCCTCCGACTTTGGCTCAGATCATGATCTCATGTTTGTGGGTTCAAGCCCTGCATTAGGCTCTGTGCTGACAGCTCAGAGTCTGGAGCCTGCTTCCAATTCTGTGTCTCCCTCTCTCTCTGCCCCTCCCTGCTAATGCTCTGTCTCTCTCTGTCTCAAAAATAAATAAAACATTAAAAAAAATTTAAAACACCATTGTCCAGAGAACTTTTTGTGGATAATTATTGCAGGTCAGACATATCCAACTGTTTTTTACATTTTTTACAGTCTGTTTCTTCTGGTGACCCTTACTCATGTTTGTGTTGTCTTGTATGTGTTTTATGTTATTTTTTATAATCTCGATGTTTTGGAAATCAATCAATGGGACTTCTTAATGGCCTCCCTTGAAAATGTAAGTCTGGAGAAGGAATTGTGTTTGCTTTTGCCAAACACCATAGCCACTAAAAACCCAGAATCACTTTAAATTAAATTATTTGTTAAGGCATTTTCAATCACACCAATTGCACCTCGGTGGCTCAGTCAGTTGAGCATCTGACTTCAGCTCAGATCATGATCTTGCTTGTGGGTTCAAGCCCTGTGTCAGGTTCTGTGCTGACAGTTCATAGCCTGGAGCCTGCTTTGGATTCTGTTTCTCCCTCTCTCTCTAACCCCCCACCCCCACTCATGCTCTCTCTATCCCCCAAATAAACATTAAAACTATTTAAAGAAAAAAATAGATCACACCAATCAATTTTGTGAATTTGGACCTAACACTAGCATGAAGGTAAGCTCACATTTATAAACATTTAAGGGTGTTTTTAATTTTGCTTCCATATAGCACCAAGGTTTAGAGAGCCAAGTGTCCTTGAGCCTTTCTGCATATCAGGTTTACCATTCACCCACTGTTATTCTAGAGTGACCTGTATGATTTACTGCTTTAGATAGAAAGCCACCAAACCTGAAGCTCAAATTCCACCAGAATGTGATAGATACACTTACAGCAAAAACTAACAATAGTGCAGTTGATATAAATATGCCAAACTTTGCCAGGGAATCTCTTTTATTTTTTATTTTGTTTACAAAACTGATATCAGCTTTTGTATGACTGTGAGTCTTTACGAGTATTTTTATGAGAAGGTGGTGGGAAACATACTTGTCACAGAACATCTACAGAAATATAGATTTACTCTACAGATATTTATTTCCATATATTCAATCCATGTTGTGGCTCAGTTTGGGTTTTGTTTTAATATCCAACAATGATTAACTCAGCCAGAGTAATAATCTGTTCCTGGGGCCCCCAAAGATCACATACACATTTAATGACTTGCCAGAAAGACTCACAGGACTCAGACATATGACTGCGTTAGATAGAGGCTAGATATGAAGAATGGAAGGAAGGCTCAGAGACCCAAGTCCTTGAAGAGGAATGATAGAGACATGAGTGGGAGGAAAAAGAAGTAATAAGCTATACATTATAAACCTGGGAGGTCAACACCCTATCCTTATGGCTTATAAGACCTTGGGCCAGGAAGACTAGGAGCCGTAGGTT
>NC_043704.1:35517778-35538890 GCF_006229205.1 Suricata suricatta | reverse complement strand
AAATGTCCATCACCTGATGAGTGGATCAAGAAGATGTGGTATATATATACAATGGAGTGCTACATGGCAATGAGAAAGAATGAAATCTGGCCATTTGTAGCAAGGTGGATGGACCTCGAGGGTGTCATGCTAAGTGAAATAAGTCAGGTGGAGAAGGACAGATACCATATGTTTGCACTCATAGGTCTAACAGGAGAACAGGAGAAACCTAATGGAGAACCAGGGGGAGGGGAAGAGGGAAAGAGAGTTGGGGAGAGAGAGGGATGCAAAACTTGAGAGACTATTGAATACTGAAAATGAACTGAGGGCTGAAGGGGAAGGAGGAGGGGGGAAAAGAGGTGGTGGTGATGGAGGAGGGCACTTGTGGGGAAGAGCACTGGGTGTAGTATGGAAACTAATTTGACAATAAACTACTTAAAAAAAAAAAAAACTCCTTCTTCCAACCTGTGGGGGAGTCCTCCAAATGACTGGAAGCAGTCTCTATCAGAGACCACCCCACAGTACCTCCCAACTTCTCCTAGCCCAGAGACACCCAGTAATATCCAAACCCAAAACAACCCAGGGGCTCCAGGAATCTGTCTGCTCTCCCACCTTCAGAGTGTACCTCTGCTTTAATAAATTTTGTGCTTGCCACTTTCCTTCTGGCTGTCTTTATATTGAGTGTGGATCCCCACATGAGTTTCATGGAAATGCCAGGACCAAAACCTCCATTCACTCAACACAGATGTTCTCTCATTCCTGACAGTTGTAGTAATGGATAATATTTGTTATGAAGACATAATAAAGATCACAGATCAAAAATAGAAAAAGACAGAAAGTAAAGACAGAAGAAATCTATGGGAATCCCTGTATCTCCCCATTCCCTTGTGTGAAAGTTCACACATGGCACATTCTCCTTTTAGGAATTAAAAGGCAGCAAAAACACATCTAAGTCATGCTCATTTTAAACTCAGAGTTTAGAGGTTTCAGTGACTACTGATCACATAGACATTCTCTGCCTAACAAATATGGAAATATCAGACTCACAGAAAGAAAGCAGATGTCACACTAAATTCCACTGTTTGCACAAACAGCCTAGGCCCAGCAAAATTACCCTATCAGTTAGGGAATGTTTCAGAAGCCAGGTTCTCAAAACCCAGCCAACGGTCAAGCTTGCAAACAAGTCCTCTGAACAGAGTAGCCTCATGTGTGCTGTTTTAATTCTTTTTGTACATAACAAAGAAAAAAATTCCTTTGACATTCTAATCTTTCGATTTGGATTATTTTTGTTGATGCTACCGACAAAGATTTACTGGGAATCGATTATGATTGGTGATTATAAAAACTGATCTCTGACAAAAAATATCTATGTCAAAATAAGCCTATTTTGATTTAGCTAACAAAACCAAATTGTACAAATTATTTATCTATGCCAACACTTGCTATTTTCATTTCTACAGTAAAATACTGAGAAATCTGACTTGCTATTTCCAAGGTCTATGTTCTATGTAATATTATTTTAACTTAACATTTAATTTGACTAACATTTTTGATCAAGTTACTGCAGTAGGTAACCAATATGTTTTAAATGAAACAATAATATTATTGGTTACCCAAAGAAAAAATTATATTGTGGATGGATTTGAAGAGGAAAATTCAGTGATCCATCACAGAATCCATTTTGTAAAAGTTCCCAACCCTTATATTCACTAGTGTGAGTATGAGCAAATAACTACTCTTTTTTTAATCAAATTTTTTTTCTTAGAATTTTAACAGAGCTCTGGAAACAACTTGTCTGGAAGATCAAAATTGGTCTCACATGACTTCTGGATGTATTGTGATATACAGGAAGGACATAAACACTCTCCTACATGACTAGTGACATTTCAAGTTTCCTCATAAAAACAGGGAACAAACATAGATAATCACTATCTATTTTACTCACACGATTTATTTTATCATAATTAAATTTGCTGCAATATTAAAGGAAGAAGTCTCCTTCTTTAGTGCAAAAAGAACCAAGGTCATCTGAGGAGACAGGCTCTTGCAGACGATCAGGAAGCAAATCTGTTTTAGCTTTCCTCTCATACACGCTATGTTTTGGCTGTGTGATCATTCAAGAAAGGAAAAGACAAGTACAGAATTTTAGAGTCAAATAAGATTTTCTCTTCAAATTGTGAAATTATAATTGGCCAATCTCTAGCAGCTGCCTTTTAGAATTTGTATATCCCAAATGTTAATAGGCCCCAAGTTAGCAATAAATGTGAACATTAAATGGAAATCTTTTGTTTTGTCTTGTTTTATCAGGGCACACATAGGATTTTTGCTTTTACAGTATATTTTTATCATTCTCCAAACTAATAGTCTTTACCATATGCTAAATGGTAAGCATTTCTCTGCTAACTAGACTTTTAATCAGGTAGTGATTATTTCAAATATCAAAAGCCAGTTCTTATAAAACAAGGAGTTTTCATCAAAAATATTAATTAAAACATGTATTTCCTGTGTGGGTTTGTTTTATCTAAGGTTTTTTTATCCTCCCTCCCTCCCTCAGTGTGTATGTGTGTGTCTGTGTGTGCGTGTGTGTGTGTGTGTGTGTGTGTGTGTGTATTTGTACCAAAACCATTCACAAACATGGACAGAAAGAATGCTGCTATATTGATTTCTTTTTTAAATGTGTGATTATTCTCTCAACAGGAACCCAGGTGCAATTATTTTTCCTAAGCCTTTCTGTGGCATTGGCCTAACTACCATCATAAAATGTTACTTCAACCATAACAAGGCTGTCCAGAAAATCCCTATTTGTTACAATAAAAACATTCATTTATAAAACACAAAAATAAAATCAATTTTGTTTCCAGTGTACGTTTACATAAAAATTAAACAAAGAAAACTTCATAAGGGACATTCCACATATTTAAAAGGATCATGACATTACATTTATGAACAGACTAAAAGCACAGTGTAGAAATGAGTTTAGGTTTCCTTTTTGAATTAACATCCTAATTTCTGCCTTTGGTGGCTAACTAAATTTGGCACCATGGACACTTTCCTCACTTTTGGACAATTTTAACTTTATTTAAAACAGATCACATCCACTCTGCCTCAATATGCTAACTAGTCAATGGAAATCGAAACACAACTGAAATAGACACTTTATGCTGCTGCCAAGAGGAGAAAGTTCAGGGCAAAAGGTGTAATTAAAAGTATGACTGAGCAGATAGAGTCACATTGAAGAAACTTCCCATAAAAAAAAGAGGGGAAGAAATAGAAAAAGGGAGCAGGCCCCCCCCAAATTTAATATTGCCTTCTCTGACCGAATCATTTGAGCTCTAGAATCTCAGCTTTCTGGTATAGGGCCCAGTTGCTATAGAAACTTAGAACCGGGAGCTAAATAAAGTCATTTCTATGCTGGTGTTGGTGTCTATAACTTCAGCACCTGATGCTAGCCGAATTGTGCTCAATAAACAAATTTAAACTTTAAAAGCCTGCAATACGATCACAATGCTTTCTATACAACTGATTAATCTCAATTGATCTTGGCTCAGAGCAAAAGAACATAAGAAAGCTCAGAAACAGAAAAAGACTACTTAAGGCCAATATGCCTGCATCCTTTGTTTTTCTTATCTGATTTCCTACCTTATCCCCATACCTCTTCCCTGACTTAGTTTTAAAATAAAAAGTCAGCAAGCTCACTCTTCAACTCATCGATAATCCTGCTCGCACTGATCCTTTTAGACAATTTATTCTATATTAAACCACTCCCTCTTGGCCTCCCCCTTTTCATTTATCCTACTCTAAACCTAAAGAACAAAGAGATCAGGCAGCCCAATAGATACTTAGTTCTTAATCCTCCCGACTGGACCTGTTATTGCTGCACATTTGATTATAAGATTACTCACTATTTGGCAAGAAATCAAAAACCTGAAGTGGTCTCTTGATGCCCCTGTTCGTGTGGGCATGTCAGACCCTTACCCATTATGTCACAAAGCAGGGCATTAGGCTCTGGTAATTCTCTGCTAGTAAGAGAGATGAGACCACAGAGCCTAAATATATCCATTTGCATCCTTCTCCAGCATCACTTTGGAAAGGAACAACATTGGCATATACGGCATGAACCCTTTGTTTTTCTCCAGGGGACCCACACATTCCAGGCCAATGTCACTGTGAAGATTTAAAGTATGGAAAAATCATCTGAAAGTATTACCTCATTAAGCCACATGAATGTTTTGCTACAAGTGCCAAATGCATATATTTGCAAATGTGTTTATCCTCATCAGAGATTTATAAGTATTTGACGGTGCACTTTTATGTGTTAAAATATTGTGTTTGTATCACATTTTATAAAGATCTTGGCTTCAGTTCTGATGTACACTTTGGAGGCTTACATGAGTCAATATAAGATCTGGGATCTCAAAGCCAAGATTATCCCAGGGCAAAGCATTTGATACAAATAGGAAAGGTGCATTGTCTAATTATGGAAAAAAATGGGTCAGATGGCACATTTTTCCAGAACTAATTACTTATATTTCTACCTGTCAGCATTATTACGTACAGAAGAAATGAATAAATAAGAGAAAGAAAGAAAGAAGAAAAAAAGAAAAAGCAAAATTTATCCAACTTCCATAAAATGGAAACTTTTAAAATCTTTACTTTGAAATGAAGATGCAGTTTTTATGAGGTAATATTTTCTTCTAATTATCAAAATACTCACAAACACCAGGGGAGAATTTGAAACACCAAAATAGGAACTGATAATATGAACTCACCATGCATTCATAAACCTCTCCCCTTGGGTTCTCTGGATTCTGCTACCTTGGATTTTGTCCAATGAGCTTTTAAAAGCAAAGGAGAAATGCTGGAGGGTTAAACCTAAGGATTGACCTGCGACTACCACTCAGTGTTTGACCAAAACTCTCATTAGGAAACAACATGGAATAGTTTTAGCTGCAAAAAGGCACCCAGGAGAATAACAGAAATATATTAGGTTAACTGCCGGTGCTGCCTGTATACCAAAACAAAAACATCCTGGGAGAGATATGAGCTATGTCAGAAACAGAGTCAGCTAACAACTGTCAGTTGGGGTTGTTAAATAGCATTTAAATGTACTGAGCAGCATCTGGGAGCAGGTGACTTCCAAGAAGGATGGAGAAATGAAATTTTGTTAGCTTTGGGAACAGAGAAAGAATAGAACTTGGTAATTCTTTTTTTTTAATGTTTGAGAGATTTTATTTCATTTTTTCTTGCATGCAAAATCTTGACTCAAAAAATTGCGGAGATAGGAAATATGGGCTCTATCTTCACACAGCACAGAACATTTAATAAGCAATTTATGAATATTTGTTTTATACAAAAAGGAAAGGAAGAAGAAGCAAATGAGGGAAGAAATAAGGAGGGAGAATCAAGCCTGAATTAACTCTCACTGAGCAAAAGAACTGGGAGCAGAAGTGAGTTCAGATGAGTTTGAGTATAGGCATCAGAATGCTTACATGTTAGCCTCAAGCTGCATGTGGCAGCTGCTGCATGGCCTTGGCCAGGTGGTCAGTCAGCACTCGCTAGTAGAATCTGGCATTCAAGTTAAGCAGCTGCAAAATGGGAAAGACCCAGCAGCTTTGTAGAAAGAGAGGTAGCGGCCATGTTATGATTCCAGGCTCCCAGCCAATCACTGTAGGAGAAGGTCGATGACACCTGCCAGTGCCCACAATGCAAAGAGCAGAGCTGCTCTACAATACAGAGAACCAACCAGGAAAGACCACGGTCTGCACAGACCACACACACCCTGCCCCCAGTTAAAGAGGGGAGTCATCTGGGAAGTATGGCATACTTTGGAGAAATGAGAGACAAAATGGATGGGACTTTGTAAGCAATCTATACCCCAAAAATTTTATAGTGATGATTGATACAGTGAATTTGTGGCATGGCAGGCATGAAACAATAGGTTTGCTGATTCTTAGCTCAAGCTCTTTCACCACTACTGGTTCAAGAAAAATGATTCCTATTTTATCGCAATTGCTTCACTCAGTAGAAATAGGCAAGGCTTGCTCATAGGTGTACCACAGCTATTGAAAGAATGCTTAATTTTATCTTCCATTAAAATAATCTCCAGAATGCTTTTCTTAAATTGGTATGGAAAAACAGAAATTGCCATAAAGACAATCTCCTTTGACATTCAAAATGTTGTAACTATGTACCAGGCACAAGTTAAAAAGAATTGCACAACTTCATCTCTAACCTCTGGATTATTTTCTAAAACAAGAGATTACAGTTATGGTTAGGACACTCTACTATGCCCCAGAAAATTTAACCCTGTAATTTTATTTGCTACCAATTTATTTCCAGCCATGAAATCTGTATTATAATACTTCATTTACCTAATCTAGGGGTTTGGGCAAGGGTTATCTGATATGTCATGATAAAGCCTTTCAATTCTCTTTGGATTGCAGTCATTTGAAAGATACTATTTTATATACAGTATCTATAGACTGTGAAGGAACAAAGGATCTAAATGAGAAGTCAAGTCAATGAAAAAGCTAGGACTAGGTTTAAAAGTAGAATCTAAATTTTCTTTCTGTTATTGAGATATAGTTGACATAAAATATTACATTAGTTTCAGGTATAAAAAGTGATGATTTTATATATATATATGTATATGTATATATATATATATACTATGAAATAATCACTAAACTCTAGTTAATATCCATCACCACATACTTACAGTTTTCTTTTTCTCATGGTGAGAAATTTTGAGATAAATCTTGGCAACTTTCAAGTAATAAAACAGTAATATTAAGGGTGGTCACCATGTGGTGCATTACATCCCAAGACTTATTTACTTTATAATTGGAAGTTTATACCTTTTGACTCTCTTCATCCATTTCACCCATCCTCTACCCCCTGCCTTTGGTAACCACCAACCTATAATCTGTATCTGCAAGTGTTTTTTTTTTTGTTTTTTAGATTCCATGTATAAGTGAGAAAATACAGTATTTGTTGTTCTTTGTCTCACTTCACTTAGCATAATGCCCTCAAAATCCATCCATGTTCCAAATGGCAAGAGTCACTTCTTTTATGGCTGAATAATATTCTGTTGTATAGATTTTTCTTATCCATTCATCCAAGGTTTCCATATCTTGGCTATTATAAATGATGCTACAATGAACATGAGAGTTAGTGTTTTTCATTTCCTTTAGATAAATACCCAGAAGTGAAATAACTGGATCATATAATACATCTGTTCTTAATCTTTTTGAGGAAACTCCATACTGTTTTTCATAGTGACTGTACCAATTTCCATTCCCATCAGTGGTGCACAGAGATTCCCCTTTCTCCACATCCTCATCACCACTTGTTATTTCTAGTCTTTTTGATAACAGTCATTCTATCAGGTGCAAGATATTTCATTGTGGTTTTCATTTGCACTTACCTTATGATGAGTGTTGGTGAGTATCTTTCATCTAACTTGGTAATTTGAATGTCTTTCCAGAAAAAATGTCTATTCAGTTCCTCTGCTCATTTTTTATTGGATTTTGGTTTGTTGTTGTGTTTGTTTCTTCTGTTGAATTATATAAGTTCTCTATATATTTTAGATATACTTTTTTATGTGTTCATATGTGATAAAATGAATTTTATATTCAGTCCTCCATATCTCTTCTTTGTTGTCTTAAAGATTTTTGCTTAAATGTGGAAGTGCACAGAATTTTGGACATCATTCATGACCACTGTAACATGGTTGACAGGGCACAGAGCTTATCATATTATGAGTTGCATAGCCTAACTCTATTTTGTTGTCCTTTTTGTGTCATGCATAAAGAAGAGTATGTATAATAAATCTGCACAGCTTAAACCAATATAAAATTAACACCGCGGTATCCACCACACAGCTTAAGAAATAAAACTTTATCAGGGTGCCTAAGTTGCTCAGTTGGTTGAACATCTAATTCTTGATTTAGGCTCAGGTCATGATCTCAGGGCTCTTAGGATTGAGCCCTTTATTGGACATGGATTTTTTTCCACGTGGATGTTGGGATTTTTTTTCTCTACCTCTCTCTCTGCCCTCCTGCTCACTCTCTCTCTTTCTAAATTAATAAACTTAAAATAAAGAAATAGAACTTTATCAAATCTCCTTGATGTCTTTTCCCAAATCCTTCTTTTCCTTCTCCAGAGGAATTTTTTAATCTATTATTTTTGTTTTTCTTCACAGTTTTACTGCATGTCTTAGTATTGCTCAGTGATATGTTGTTTCATCTTGCATATTTTGAACTCCATATTAATATTCTTCTGTTACAAATTTTCATTCAACATCATGTTTTTGAGGAACATCCATGTTACTATGTATAGCTGTTATTTTATTTATAGTCATTGCTTTATAGTATTCCACTGGGTATATACATGAAAATTTAGTTACTTATTCTCCTGGTACTTGAATACTTTCCAGGGTTATTTTTCTCTATTAAAAATGCTTGGGGTGTCTGGGTGGCTCAGTTGGTTAAGCATCCAACTTTGGCTCAGGTCATGATCTCACAGCTTCTAAATCTGAGCCTTGCTTTGGGCTCTGTGCAGGCAGTTCAGAGTCTGGAGCCTGCTTCAATTCTGTGTCTCCCTCTCTCTCTCCACCTCCCCTGCTTACACTCTGTTTTTTTCTCTCTCTCTCAAAACTAAACATAAAAAATAAACAATAGTTACATTCCAGGCATGTTCTTAATGAACTATAGATAATTGTAACTCTCAGCATTAAATGACCATGTGTATAAGCAGTACAGAGAACAAGGGAATGATTCATAGTAGGTATTTCATAAATTTTTATTAGCTTTCCATTTAAGAATTCAGAAATGATTTTTTAAACCTTTATAGATGGACTTCTTATGGAGTACATGCTATGTGACCTATAGGCACAGGAACTTCTGAGTCCATATTCAGAGGTACTATTTGGCCTCTAAGAAATGCAGATCTGTATGGTTTAATGATTATTACACATCATATGGGCCAAGAGATTTTAGAAGTGTTGATACCACATGTCATACAGTGCAAGAGGGGGTGCTGGTGCTTGCTTGCCCAGGATTTGTCAGCATCAGCTTCCTGGATGGAGTGCAGCTGGTTCCAGTTGTCTGAGGCAAAGGCAACATGCATTATTTTGGCCCAGATAAAGATTCCAGATATGGAAATGTGCACCATTGTCTTTTGTGAGTCACCTCAAATTCATGCATTAGCTGTGACCCAGTTTTCTTCCTTCCAGAAATGCTGCCAGTCTTTGAGCCAGTGAAAAATGCTATCCGTTACCCATGATTATCACATTGATGTTGCACATCTGAAGATCCTTCCTCTAAGTAGGAGACAACAAAGACATGAGGAGAAAATGATAATAGCATAGCCTTCTTAGGAGTTTGAAAAAAAAAAGCCATGGCAAGGAGACATTTCTTTTAGCCAATTTATACTGGGGCAAAACTTTTGGTCTTCAGAACCTTACCTTCTACACATTTTCTTCCATTACTTACTACCTGCTTAAACCTTTCCCTAAAACAAAATCAAATATTTTATAAGTTTAAGTATGATTACCAGTAATTAGCCATTAAATAACCTTGGGGAAAGGGAAAGGAAAGAGATCTTCTGTAGGTGAAATGACTAAAATAAATATCTCAATATTCAGAACTTACATTTTTAAATATTTATTTATTTATTTATTTATTTATTTATTTATTTTAGAGAGAGCATGCATGTGTGTGTGCAAATGGGGGAAAGGGGCAAAGAGAGAGAGTAAAACTTTTTTTTGAATGAGAGACAGAGTGAGAGAGAGAGAGAGAGAGAGAGAGAGAATGGGGAAGGGGCAGAGAAGGAAGGGGCAGAGGATCTGAAGCAGGCTCTACACTGACAGCAGCGAATCTGATGTTGGGCCCAAATTCTGGAACCATGAGATCATGACCCAAGCCAAAGTTTGGCATTCACTGACTGAGGCACCCAGGTGCCCCAAGAGAGAGAATCTTAAGCAGGCTCCATGTTCAATGTGGAGTCTGACTCTAGTCTCGATCTCATAACCCCATGATCATGACCTGAGTCAAAATCAATAATTGGATGTTCAACCAACTGAGCCAGCCAGGCACCCCCAGAATTTACATTTTGTTACTAAAATAAGATTCCACCCATTGCCTTTTTCATTTGTTTAACACTCAATCATCCATGACAGCAGGAATGAATGTCAGATTCCATTAAAAGTAGGTAATGAAAAGAAAAGAAAGAAAGAAACGAGAGAAAGAATAATCTGAACATATAGACAGATAGATATAGATTATATATGTTTTATATATATTAGATATATATATTTATATAATTAGAAATCTACTTTGAGGGGCACCTGGGTGGCTCATTCAGTTGAACATCCAACTCTTGATATCGGCTCAGGTCGTGGTCCCAGGGTCGTGGGATTGAGCCCCACATCATTAAATATTATGAGCCCACATTGAATATTATGGCCAATACCCAAATTCCAGTATGGTGTGTAAAGGACTCTGCTTCAGAGACACCATGCAGAACTAACAATAAAAGTGCAGAGAAATGATGAAACATAAGAGCCAATTGGCCTCAGGGCCACACTAGGTGTGGAGCCTTCTTAGGATTCTCTGTCTCTCTGTCTCTCTGTCTCTCTCTCTCTCTCTCTCTCTCTCTTTTTCTCCCTCTGCCTCTTCCCTTCACCCCACTCTTGCTCACATATGCATGCACACTCTCAAATAAAAATTTAAAAAAATGAAATCCACTTTGAATATTTTCTGAGTGTTCCATTGAATTCAATTCTAATTTACTTTGGTTGTTGCTTTCTTGACCTTACAAAAAGCTCATGAGTAAGCATTAAAAAATATGAAACAAATACTTCTCTTCAAAAGCTGCTGCCAAGTATTTTATACATTAAAAATAAATGTCAAAAGTCCATTGACATTTGACATAGATAAAACTGGAGGCTTATGCTATTTTAATATTTATTTGTTTTTTTAGAGAGAGAAAGAAACAGAATATGAATGGGGGAGAGGAAGAGAGAAAGGGGGACACAAAATCTGAAGCAGGCTCCAGGCTCTGAGCTGTCAGCACAGAGCCCAAAGCAAGGTTCGAACTCATGAGCCATGAGATCATGACCTGAGCCAAAGTCAGATACTTAACCAACTGAGCCACCCAGGTGCCCGAAAGCTTATGCTTTTGGAGAAAACTTCTTGAGATACTGAAATCATCATTCATCTAATTAGTTGTGGGGAGAGGGAACAGAGAGAAGACAAACTTCATTTTTGAATATTATGGCCAATACCCAAATTCCAGTATGGTGTGTAAAGGACTCTGCTTCAGTGACAATGTGCAGAACTAACCATATAAGTGCAGAGAAATGATGAAACAGAAGAGCCAACTGGCCTCAGGGATGGTTTGACTGAGTAAAGGGAATCTGAAATTCTGGAAAGCAGCACAGTGAATGCTGAATAAAGGCTCAGACATTGCTTCTGGGCCATTTTCTCAGCACTAATTGCAGACTTTATGACACAATATCATGTCATAATGACCAGTGGAATGCTTCAAGGAAAGGAGGTACAAGGGAACTAGACTAGAATTGGCCACAATCACACCTTACTTAAAACTAATAGGCCTAATGTGAAAGCCTCATATCAACCTTGTGGGAGTAAATGTTGCCAAGTTGGAGGAAAATAATGAAAACTCAAGTGAGAGTCAGGCTGACACTACACTGTTCAGTCTCATCAAGTGGCTGATGAGGATGAGGATGCTACATCGTTCCCTGAGGATAGAAATGAGTCAAGTAGTAGCAGCTTATGGGAGAGAGACTAATTAAAAGATGCAGAGAGCTTGACAATGAGATCTCAATGTCTGATAAGAGAAATAGTGTAAATAAACTACTTATCATGAGTAAGCCAACACCAAAATGTATTAGGTACAATGTAAAATAGCTACCTAGTGATCAGAGAATGGGGCCAGGGAAACCTCCTGTGATTATATACGTAGCAAGCATTTTTACCGTGAGCTATGAGCTAAGGAGAGAAGGCAAAAAAGCAAGCCAAAAGGCTTAGCTTCATGGTGTTTGACATATAGATTTAGCACCAGATCATCAGCAGGTGACAGAGTCAGCAAATGGGAAATATACTCGTTAGTTCAACAGAGAAAATCAAATACAGGAATTATTTAGTGAGTTATTGAAAAACTGAACAATTGAAAAGGGAATTCTGAACTAACACAGTAACTAAAGGAAGGTTCAATCTATAGAATGCAAGCAACAGAGAGGAGGTTGAGATTGGCGGTACACTAGAGAAAAGGCCTTGAGAAGCTATGAGTCAGCTCTGTAAAAAGTGAGAATCCTTGTTGATGGCTGGTATCTCAAGAGCTTGAAAGAGACATTCTGCCAACCTGGAAGAGGGCCCTACCAGACTGCTTTGGTTTCTCAAAGAAATGCCATGAAGTTGGTTCCAAGAACATGGAAGAAAGCAAAAAGCTAGAACCAACAGCTACTACTGAGGTGAGAAAACTATGGCTGAGATGAGACCGACAGGAGCAGTAGACACCTGGAAGAAACAAGTGCCTTCTCTCTCCAGCTATGGTTCAAAATGTTTAGTAATTTCCACTGACAGACCGAACAGGAAAATAGCCTGCAAAGAAGAAATGTTGTTTGCAGAGCCCCCCAGCACAGAACCAGAATACAATACTTAATAATTGTCACCATGGACTTAACCTTGAACCTGAAGATCAGAGTATATCAAAAGGATTTATTAGAGGAGGTTAGAGGTGCTATAATTTCAGTTTATAGTCTTATGAAACTCTTTATGAAAAGACTACATTTTTGATGCCCTCCTTACATATGTATGGATCTGAAAGACCACCATAATAAATCCTTTGTCAGTCTAGGTTTCTTATAAATGCAACAAACTCAGCTATTTGTCTTTATAAGGTAGAGAGTAAGGTAGAGCATCCAGAGTTTAGTTAATTCAAGTGTTATCATTTCCCAAAGTCTCAAATATACTTTAACCATACTTTCTACCAGAGATGTTAATGAGAAGCAAAATGGACTGTTAATGGACTGAGAAATATTCAAATGTAGGGAGAAGATAGAAAATTTTTTTAAATGTGTAAAGTCTAGAACAGGATAATTGGCCTCTGAATAATTGACTCTGTGAAAACATCTTCTCTAGGAATCCCTATTTTTATAGCAATACATTGAGATGACAATTAATTCACATAAGGGGTGAAGGACAAAACCGATATAATTGCTACAGTGGTTGTAAAAAAAGTCCAAATGAAAAGGTGAGCACTAATTTTCAAGAACAAAAAGAAGACATATGATGGATGTCCGTTATTCCAATTTGCACATCTTTATATTCATGTAAAATGTAGAAAATGACTTATGAAATGTTTTACTAACATGCCATAAGTTAGAACATAAATGCATACATATAAATCATGTTAAAAAATGGTGCAGAGACATCTAGGAAACATTAAGTACAGTATTGTAAAACACATTAAAATTTCTTGCCTGTGTGTGGGGTGCCACACATAGTAAATGTCTCATGAATAGTACCTAACTGTTCATTTGAGGTATTCACACACACACACACACACACACACACACACACACACACGAGTTAGCTTTTGTGTCAGTTAGCCATTGCGCAAAAATATTGCAAAACAAAATGACACAAAATTCAGGGGCTTGAGAGAAAATTGAAAATTCTTATGAACCTGCAGTTTGGCTGTTTTGCACATAGGCTCAGCTGGTGGGTCTTCTCACCCCCGCAGCTGCTGGAGCTCATGTGCCACAGACAGCAGCTCTACAGGGCAGGTGGACAAGCTTTCCTCCACCTATCTTCCATCTTGTTTTTACCAGCAGACTGGCTGAGCCATGGTTGATTGGTGGCAATGACAGAGGTACAAAACGGCAAGTGGAAATGCCTTAGACCTTTTATTTTATTTTTACATTTATTTATTTTTGAGAGACAGAGTGAGACAGAGCACCAGTGGGGAAAGGGCCGAGTGAGAAGGAGACACAGAATCTGAAGCAGGCTCCAGGCTTTGTGCAAGCATTCTGCACAGAGCCCAATGCGGGGCTCCAACCCAAAACCATGAGATCATGACCTGAGCCAAAGTCGGATGCTCAACTGACTGAGACACCCAGGTGCCCCTGCCTTATTTAGACCTTTTAAAATACAGTGTCATTCCAATCAATGTGCCATTGGCCAAAGCATATCAGAACTGTGAGCCCAAGTCAAAGGATAGGGAAATATTCCTGACCATGATAAAGCCATAGTAAAAAGGTGAGTTTCAGGAGGGGTGAAAAATTGGGACCAATGATGCAATGTACAAGTTTAACCTTTACTTCAGAAAGGAAATAAAAAAGACTGTGGGTTCTATATTCAAAGGAAGTCCTTACTCATTGAGTATTCAATCTGGCAGAATTATACAATGAGAATTGACAGTGGAATTTTTTTCTCTTGAAAACAGAAATAACACTTTAATTTTTAAAAAAATCATAGAATTGCTTTAATGGAAAAAAGTGCTAAATTTAGGCTAAGTCATCAGAATGAATATGAAAAACCTTTGTTGAATTGACAGAACATCAGGCCAAGAATGAAGATTATGACAAAGGATGAGTAAATGTAGACTTGCTCGCCCACCCCGAGCCTCTGTGTTAGCTAAGAAAAGGCTCTCCCTCTGGGAGAGACAAGTCACATCTGGGTTCAGGATTTGGTAAGTGGAACTTGGACTGGATTTCAGCTACCTCCTGCTCTTAGCCAGGTCTCATCATTTAGTGAAAAGGTAAACATAGTGAAAGAGAAAAAGGCAAAGTTACTGCAGGGTTTTACTAATTATGTTGATGTGCCTCACTGCCTTGCTATATTGTATAATTCCTACTGGTTCACCTTAACAGTTCTTTCAAATAGTAGATATTTTTATTCTTACTTCTTGCCTTTCTCCCACAAATAGGTAATGAAGTTCTGTATACCAAGTATGTTCCAGGCAGGTAAGATGCAGCAGGAACAAAACAAAGTCCCTGCCCTAGCAGGCTTTATAATGTAGCAGGAGAGTCAGACAATGAACAGTAAGTATAACGAATGAGTGAATCTTATAGAGTAATAGAGGATGATAAGATCTGTATTGTAAAGAAAGGGAAGGGGAGAGAGGGTAGGATAAGATTGTCTCAACAGGTAATGATAACCAGAGCAAATGCCCTCTGAAATAACAGGTCTTTGTTATTTAAAAAAATGGATGGAAGACTTCCCTTATTGCTATATTGTCATTTTCCCACTCTATATCCATGATTATCATTATGTTAGGAGAAATGAACACTTTCTCATTTACTCACACCTCAATTCTAATTGATTGCATATGACTATTCTTCCTAGTACAGCAAGACTAAACCTAAAAGAAAATCCAGTCAGAAGACAAGGTTTGATAAAACATAAAATAAATTTGTGTCCTTCTTTCAGTAATCTAGGTTCATTATTTTCTCCATATATGTAACAAATATGGCTAAAGCAAATAAGATCTTGGAAAAATTTTACAGGAGATTTTTTAAATAAATGCATGGGTAATATAATTTATGTCAGAGCTTTTGTGGTTCATATCACATTTTTTGCATTTTTAAAATTTAGTATGTTATGCCCATTGAGTTGAACTTAAGATAAATTTATCTATAACATTTTGTATTTGCCATAGTGCTTAACAAATAGTTTTAAAGTCTAGAAAACCTTTCCCTTGGCTATGAATTAATCTATAGAACATTCAAAATGGTTGAGAGTGCAAGTTGGGAAAATGAACACATTTGTTACAGTAACAACCCTCTAATGAATTACGGTCTTAAGCTGTTCTTGCAAGTTGTTTATTTAAAATGGTCCTCACCAGTGGTCAAGTTTTCTGGTTAAAAAGGATTATTAAAATAAAAACAAAAACTAAACTAAAGTACATATAATTACCTAATATTTGTGTTTCTACCAAATTAGGACAAATGCATTGAAAAAGTTGGGTTATAATCATGTTACCATGATAGTTCATCCTTAGCTATTTGAACTCTACTACCCTCTAAATTTTCTATAACAGTTCAGGGGTGCTTTCAGTGTCCTACTTGTGAAACACAGAATTCTTCTAAAAACTTTAACATCTACATAATTTTAGAACCTCAGAATCATAACATTACTCTCCTTTTCCTTGATTCGGTACATTGCATAATATTGCATACAGTAAAAGAATTTTCTTCCTTTAATCCTCTTTGATTGCTATAACTTGTTTGATAAGTGAATTCTGAGAAGAGTAATCCATGTCTCACTTTAAATACCTTAGGTTGCCTTATGTGCAAATGCAATGGCCAGCTTCCTGTGTGTAACTGAAATGGAATGAAATGGAATTGAATCCATCACTAGTGAGTTAATACTTCTCTACTTCCTATGTTGAATTGTTGGCAACTTTCTAAGTTTCTGAAAACATACCAATAAAAAATCTGGAGATGAGAAACTTCTGATAGGATATTTTCTTAATTTTGAATTTTAATCTCTATATTTGCAACCATTTTAAACATTCTGCCTGGCACCTAATATAAGTTCAATGTAAATTAGTTGCATGACCTCACATATATGTATGTAAAACCTTATTTTTTACTATAATAAATGAGGATAGGCTCCTTGCTTGTATCAAATAGGATAGGGAATAGGCAATTTTTTTATTAGTCCCAATAAAAAATATTCTAGGCTTGCAGGCCATACACTCTGTCACAAATAATCAACTCTGATGTTATAGCACAAAACCAATACATAACACAAGCAATACATAAATGAATGTGAATAATTCTATTTTACTAAAACATTTACAAAATAGTCAGAGACTACAGCCTATATGGGTTATAGTTTACCCTTGATATAGACCATTTCAAGTTGCACATGCAAGTTGAACTACAGAATGGTCCACAAAACTACAGGTACACACAAAGGAATTTTGTTGAACACCTTCAAAATGCATCTATAGAGTTTCTGAAAACTTATGAGTTATTTCTGACTCATTTGAAGAAGCCAGTTGTCCAAATTTTCATATATTTTATAATATTTAAATAGGGTATGTTTAAAATATAAAATAAGGAATCTTGTTTTTATTGTCCATGTGATCCAAAATGCATGAATATGACTAGGTATCACAATTTACTACTAACAACTTTAGAAAGCAATGGAGCCAATTTAAAGGAATATGTTTGTCTTAATATATGATTAACTTATTCATTTTTAAGTTATTAATTATATTAATTTGTAAAATAAGAAAGATGTGAGCTTCATTTCATTAATCTCTAAAATGGGAAAAGAATTAGCGCAAAACCCTTCAGTGAATGAAGGGAAGAACAAAACCAAAACTCGATTTAGGTCTCTCAAGTTGAGAGGTCATGCTTAAAACTTTTTAATGTGACCTCTCAGAGTATTTTGATGGCTCGGCCTTAAAGGCCGTTGATGTTAGCAAGCAAGATCCTCCAATATATTGAACTAAAAATATTCAGCCTAAATGTCTGAGAGAACATCACAGAACTGACATTGCTGCTGAAAGCCTACAAGAATCAAATAAAAAAAAGATTATAAAACATTTTATAAGCAAAGTGCTCTCTCAATGCTTAATAATGTTTCTGCTAATAGCTTTCCTCGCCTAGAATTCTGCCTCAGTTATTGGATTTCTTTCCTATATCACCAGTGTGTTTCAGTCATTCCTAGTCTCCCTCAGATGTCATTCAGTGAGTTAGAACCATTTGGCAGGCAGCCATACACTACCTATAACAAAGGCCTTATTTAAGCTCTGTATCTTAAAGATAGAATTGTCATTTCTGCTAGACGAGAAGGATTTGCAAAGCTTGCCAGGGTAACTTTCTTAAAGGATGAGTTTATTTTTTCATGAAATAAACTGTGGAGACCACTAAATCTTTGAACACAACCACTGACCACTTATAATAACATCATGCCCTAAACAGGTATTCTATATAGTTTATATTCCACAAAACTTTGAATAACTGATTTATGACTCATCGATCCTACTTCCATGTTTTATTGCCTCTAGTTAAAACAGAAAGCTTCTTTTTTCAGATGGTGAAAATAAAAAATAGATTTGCAAGAGCAAGGTACACTTAGGAGTGCAAAACAAAGTTAGATCATGGAAGAATCTCTTTGATCCTAATTCCCTGAATCACATATAGGTGTCGGACCTTCTTAAACTCTGCTGATATTAACTAGGCAAGACAAGGGGTGACTTGTATGCCCAGCCTCTGCTGTTCCAGACTCTTACCTACAGCAGTTCTTCAACCTGTCACAGTATATAAAAAGCCCTCAGAGAGAAATAGCATAAGCACTCCTTGTGCTTTATGCACAACAGCGACTACTAGAAATGATGAGTTTATTTTGCAAATTTAATTTAGGAGGTTTTTACACTGTGTGCACACATCCTTTTCTGAAAGTCACAGGAAAGTATTGGATTTCTTTCAGGGCCAACTAAATACAGGTTTTTCTAAAACCCAGTTGAGAAACGCGTAAGAATTAAACTGCATTAGAAAGAATGCCAGCACTCAGTTTATCATTTATTGTAGTAGTTAGACTTGCACTGAGTTGTACACATGAATAAAAACTCATCCAGCTGCTGTGGTCTGTCTTTAATCATATTTTTCCCTGCACCTAAATAATATTGCCAACATGTATACAATAAAAACATGCCTACCTTAATATGACATAATAGTTAAGACTGTTGAATTTGGAATTTAAAGAATAAAAAAAATTAAGACCCTGTCCCACCAATTATTAATTTTGTGTCCATGAAAAGCTACCTAATAATAACCCTCAATTTCTGTACTTATAAAATTGGGTAATAAATGTTCTTACTTCATAGACTGATGGGAATTAGATAAAGCATTTATGTAAGACTGGGTGTCTAGAGCCCTGTGCATATTATGCACGGATTCCTAAGGGTTTCTTGGGTTAGGTGAAGTAGAAAAGAGTTTATTAAAAACCATCCCCTGGCCACCCATCTGGCTCAATCAAATTTATCCCTCAGCAAAACCAAGCATTTTATTAGATAATGAAAGAAGAGATGTCTGTCCATTTAGAGCAGAGCAAGCTACAAGTCCACATCTCCCAAGGCTATTACACAGATGTTCTTTCTGCTCTCTTATTTATTTCCACCTCTGACCCAATTAGATAAGGAGAGAGATGAGGGCAGGAGTAGGGAAGGGTAGTTATTACTGGAGCAACTATTTAATATTATTTCTGATGACAATGCATGGAATTAAAACATGACTAGTTCTATACAAGCAGGAAGGACAATCACTTCAGTATTCTAAGCCAAAACACGAATGATACATTTTACTTTTCCTTATAAAACCAAGAGAAGAGTTTTTAAAAATTTCTGTAATACCTTTCCCATAATCAGACTGATGCTTGGTCTCCCCTTAAGAAACAACTTTTGCAATGTTCCATTGATTTACTATTCACTATTAACATTTGCCTATCCCTGTAAATTTTACCATATAATATAATTTTAAGAAATTCAACTGGCATCTTAAGTGAAGGTATTAAGTTTTGGTTTGAAATATTTATTTAATACAAACAATAGTTTGTGTTGAACATTTGCTTTTACTACCTTCCACTGTGTTTGTATGAAATAATTATAAAAACTACTTTCCACTATTATTGATATTAAAATATGCTTTATAAGTCATTAGTAATTTTTAAAAAAGTACTTATGGTTTCAGAATTATTTATATCTTATTTGCCCCTATTCTTTAGCTTTGTAATTTTCCTCTCTCGATGTAATAAAAGTAGATTGTTGTTATTCCTAAAGAGACATGAAAAAGGGGAAAATACCAGCAATAACAACTTGCTAAAAATATATTAATGACACGTGTTAAAGCACAATGAAAATTTAATACAAGGAGGGCATGATTCTAGGTGTAGGGACCACTACAATGGAATCTTACAGTGAGGGAGAGATTGAACTTAATTTCAAACACAGCATGGATAAATGGGAATTTATAGCCACAACCAGGATGAGGGTCAGTGGGCAGAAAATTACTAAGAGAAACATCAGAGGTTAGGGGGATTCTGGCTAAACCAGCCTAAGAGGATTCTTGCCCAAAGCAGTCCAGAATGATCAGAATTGCCTGCAATATGGTGGAGAATGAGGAACACAGTTAGATACGGAGGGTAATCAAATGTGGAAGAAGGGTGTTCTGGTTAAACTGACTTATGAGTGTTTTTGCTAAAAAACCGTGCAATGCAGGGATGAACCTGGGTGTCCAAAAGTCAGGCCTCATTTTTAAAAAGCTCAGAGAGGGGCGCCTGGGTGGCTCAGTTGGTTAAATGTCCGGCTTCGGCTCAGGTCATGATCTCGTGGTCCGAGAGTTTGGGCCCTGTGTCAGGCTCTGTGCTGACAGCTAGCTCGGAGCCTGGAGCCTGTCTTCGGATTCTGTGTCTCTCCCTGTCTCTCCCTCCCCTGTTCACTCTCTCTCTCTCTCTCTCTCTCTCTCTCTCTCTCTCTCTCTCTCAAAAATAAATAAAACATTAACAATTTAAATCAGCTCAGAGAAACCTGAGTTGAATCTAGTCAATGGAAGGATCTTTTTCACATTAATGGCAGAAATAATTTAATATTTTACCTGAGAAGTTACTGTCTCAGCTTTATAAGAATAATCTTTTCTTATCCAAATATTTTAGAGTCATCTTTGTAACCTTACCAATTCATGTATGTAGATTTCTTCTTCCAGTTACTATATACCAAAGACCTACCATGCAAAACCCAGAAGCAGGCTTATCAATAGTGAAGTATCATGACATTTAGCTCCACTGTTTCGTTGGTTGGAACAACTTTCTCTGCCAAGCGAATTCAAATTTGAATACAAAACACAAGATTAGATGTGCTCTTTTCTTTTGTAATGCCCAGAATTCGGGAGTCCCCCAGAAATGAACCACCAGAGTCCAGAGTCAAAGCCGAAAAGCAAGGGTCATTTATTGCAGGTTCGAACCCGGGCCTCTGCTCACTCCAAGCTGGTGGAACGGAGAGAGCCAGAGAGCCCCGAACAAAGATGGGGTAGGACTTTTATGAGTTTGGGAAGGGGGAGTTATAGGAAATTGCGACATAGGTACAGTGATCCAAT